>NC_134483.1:431745180-431970180 GCF_040206685.1 Ascaphus truei
TGAACACACATGCAGACACTCTAACATACCCCCTCCACTACCAGTCCAATGTTCCTTTCAATATAATCAATTAGGAAAACAATGCTAATTGCACCCTATGTGTCATTTGGTGCACAAACATTCATCACAGACACACACAACACTCACCCACACACACACACACACACACTACAGCAACCACACTCACCCACACCACACCCCACACTCACCCACACACCACACCCTCACTCACCTACCCACCCTCACTCATAACCCACGCACCCCACACTCAACCACCCACACCACTCAAAAGCAACAATCACACACAACAAACATACACACTATTCTGCCACACACACTCACACACCCACCCCACACTCACTCATCCACCCACACACCCACACACACCTCACAACACACCAAACTCAGTCTTCCACCCACGCACCCCACACTCAGCCACCCACCCCCACACACAAGCAACTATCACACACAACACCCATACACACACTATTCAGCCACACACAACCAACATTCACAAAACCTCAGCCACACCACACACCCTCTGCCATGCCATCACGTACCACACACACGCACTCAGCCACGCACCACGTGCACACACACACGCCCTCAGCCACAACACACCCTCACCCACACACCACCTCACACACGCACTCACAGACGCAACATGCGCACACACACACCCTCAGCCACGCCACACACCCTCAGCCAAAACACACGCCCTCACCCACACACCACCTCACACACGCACTCACACACACGCAACACGCGCGCACACACGCCCTCAGCCACGACACACACCTTCAGCCACAAGGCCTCACACACACACCCAACCCTCCTGTGCTGATACGCCACACAAAACAAGACTTCCACACACACCCTACCTACCCCCCACACCACAAACACCACAACGCATGCTGCGGCATATTCCACACACCTCCCCTACACAACGCTTCAACACACACACGGACGCACAAACTCACCAACACACCCTCGCCCAACCAAACACACCTCCCCTTCACCGTGCTGCCACAAACACACTACACTCAACACAATGCATATATACAGCTCTGGGACACCTCTCCCCTTGCACCTCAACCCGCCAAACCCCCAAACGTGCGCACCAACACACACCCTCCGCTGCCACCACACCTCCCACAGGAAATAAGCTCTTCGGTGAAATAAAAGATATTCAGAACATAATGCACATTCTGCCATCTGTGTCATTTCTTGCACAAACTCTCAGCACACCCACACACAACACCCACACAACAGTCACACACACCCACACAACAATCGCACAACACTCCCTCACCCACACAACACTCACACACACACACACCCCTCCTGTGCTGAGACACCACACACAACAACAATTCAACACACCCCTACCCCCACAACACACTCAACGCTGCAAACACAACTCTACTTCTCTGTGGTGCCACACACACGACACTCAAGACAATGCACATTGACACGTCTATGCACCCCCTCCCCTTGCACCTCAAACACCACACCCCCCTTCTGTACAACGCAAACACACCACAAAAACATGCACACCAACACACACCCTCCACTACCACCACACCTCACACAGCCAGTCCGCTGTTCCTTTCAATTAAATCAATTAGCAACACAATGCTAATTGCCCCGTATCTGTCATTTGATGCACAAACATTCATCACAGACACACACAACACTCACCCACACACACACACACACACACACAACACTACAGCAACCACACTCACCCACCCCACACTCACCCACCCACCCCACCATCACTCACCTATCCACCCCACACTCACTGAATCACCCACCCCACACTCACTCATCCACCCACGCACCACGCACTTAGCCACACACACCACACACATAAGCAACAATCACACACAACACACATACACACACTGTTCACCCACCCACACACACACTCACCCACCCACCACACACTCACCCACCCACCACACACTCACTCATCCATCCACCCACCCCACACACAACCAACAATCACACACAACACCCATACACACACTATTCAGCCACACACACAACCAACATTCACAAAACACTCAAACACACACCAACACACACAACATTCACAAACACACACCACAAAACACCCCTCAAGACTGTCACCCTTAACCCATTTACAACCCTTTCACAGACCACCGCCTGATGCCTTGAACACCTCGACACGTGAACGCTGTACACAGAACGCAACAATTGGATCCTATTGACCCTTCACACAACAACATCAGGAAGTATTCTAAGCACACATGCACTGAAACACTTCACTAACATCACACTCCACGCCTACTTTCGACAACACAGCACAAGTCACACACACAACACCTCTACACCACCTACAATACCGCACATCAAAACATCAACGCAAACAACACATCTTCCCAACACAAAACATGCCTCCCAAAAAACAACTTTGCAAAACAAAACATACACACCCTGACACTACACGCCACACGCACACACACACATCCAGGATGTGTACGACCTCACACTATGCACACACACTTGACACAATTCAAAATGGCCACACGCAATCAACACACACAACTCACAACGCATGACACAGTAGCTCTTCAACAAATACTCACAAACACAACATCAACTCCAAGACATAGCACACAACAACATCACACACTACTTCCATATGATACACAGACACCAACTACATCAAAGGGACAAAGAAACACAAAGCATCCTAACACACCACTTCCTCGACACACACACAAACAACATCAACTGCTAATCAAACACTACAGCGCCAAACACGCCTTGCACTACAAAGAGACAGAGCCAGAGTCAGAAGAGCAACACAACGACAACTACACCAACAAAAACACAGAGACACAAACACTACATAAACAGTCACACAGACTACACAAGACCATGAGCCACGCCTTGCTAAAGACCAACAACATGCTACAACATCACCAGCCGCACAAACACCAGAACAACATGACGCACGCCTTGCAAAAGACCAACAACGTGATACAAGATCACGAGCCGCAGAGACTACACAACAGCATGAGGCACGCCTTGACAAAAAAAAAAAACGTGCCACAACATCACGAGCCACAGAGACACCAGAACAACATGAAACACGCCTGGCAAAAATGCGACTACGAGCTAGAACATCAAGAGCCACAGAGACACCAGAACAACATGAGGCACGCCTTGCAAAAGACCAACAACATCAGACAAGATCACGAGCCACAGAGACTACACAACACCATGGGGCACGCCTTGCAAAACAACAACAACGTGCTACAATATCTTGAGCCGCAGAGCCTACACAACACCATGAGGCACGCCTTGCAAAAAAAAAATACGTGCTACAACATCACGAGCCGCAGAGACACCAGAAGAACATGAAACACGCCTGGCAAAAATGCGACTACGAGATACAACATCAAGAGCCACGGAGACTCCACAACAGCATGAAACACACCTTGCTAAACTCAGAACAATACGACGCACATCAAGAGCACAACAAAATACAACAACAGAGACACTTCAACAGCAACAACACAAACATACTACATTCACACATTCAACACATTACACTTTGCTACGCGCCACTTTCCTATATAATCCACACATAGTGTACCAGCAACATCCAAATGTTAACATTGAACACTTTGACACTTTATGTCGCTACTGTCAAGCAAAGAAATTCCACAAATAATCAGCTGGAATGTGCTGCAGCAATGGAAAAGTTCAGCTACCACCTCTACACTCACCCCCAAATCCACTTCTTTCATACATGTCAGGGATAACTTCAGAATCTAAACATTTTCTACAAAACATACGCAAATACAACTCCTGTTTCCAAATGACATCCTTTGGTGCTACATCTATAGTGGAACAAATCGGCTTTAAAAGTACTTTCAAAGTACAAGGTCAAGTTTACCACAGGGCCGGCTCTCTGCTCCCATTACCAGAACAAGATCCACAATTCTTGCAAATTTACTTCATGGGTGATGAACAACAAGAAGCTGATCAACTATGCTATTGGATACCCAATACAAGACGTGATATTGTCATCTCCTTACAAAGGATGTTACATGAACACAACCATCTCATTAACACATTCAAAGCATCACTTGAACGCATGCCAACTGATGACTATAAAGCCATTATCAGAGCCAACAAAATACCAGTGAGGCAACATGAACGTCGCTTTAATGCTCCTCAAATCAACAAAGTCGCTATTGTTATAGCAGGGGAACACTTTAATACACGGGACATCATTCTTCAGCGACGCGCTCATTCACTCACATGCATTTGTGAAACACATCGCTCATATGATGCACTTCAATACCCTCTCATAATTTGGAATGGTGATGATGGCTATCACTTCAACATCATGCAAATAGACCCAGCTTCACAAGCAAACACAAAGAAAACTGTCTCCGCTATGGACTTCTACGCATACAGATTAATGATACGAGATGCATCACAAAACCACATTTTACATTGTCGCCAACTCTTTCATCAGTTTATTGTTGACATGTATGCAAAAATTGAAAGTGAGCGTCTTCTATACATACGTTTACATCAAAAACAACTTCGCGTTGATCAATATATACATCTCAGGGATGCTGTTGGCAACGATGGTCACGTTGACAACATAGGCAAAATGTTAATTCTACCAGCAACATTCACAGGAAGTCCTCGACACATGCACGAATATGCTCAAGACGCTATGGCATATGTTAGAGCATATGGACGCCCAGACTTCTTTATTACCTATACAGTGGCGACCAAATTTATTCTAACTCGGCTAGCTCCGCGAATTTCAGAATATCCCGGTGATGTGCAGTTTTGTGTCGTTTTCGCCCGGAGTGTATTGCGTTATTTTCGCGGCTGTGATTTAAGCATTTTAATCCCGCTGTCTGCAATACTGCAATGCCGTGTAAAAACTCATGGGGGTGTTTGCGAGCTGTTGTCTTTGAAGCCGTCCCCTATAACCCCTAACATACACATACAGTACTGTATATGCACATCAATGATACTATAGGCCGGCGGGGGTGAGATGTGTTTGCAGCAGAGAGAGATCCGCTGCTCTCTCTGCGCAAACATCGGCACATTAAAAATTATTTAAAATATATTTTTATTCATAGTGTAGATGTGCAGGGGGTCTCCGGAGCTGAACCGCATTGGTTTCAGGTCCGGGGACCCCCTGCTTCCTGAGATACAGGCCCCTTTATGAGGTGCCGGTATCCCTCTGCATTTAAAGGTCCCGATCACGTGACCGCGGCATGTAAACCAAGCAGAGGGATACCAGCACCCCAAAAAGGGGCCTATATCTCGGGAAGCAGAGGGTCCCCGGACCTAAAACCACAGCGGTTCAGCTCCGGAGACCCCCTGCACATCTACAGTATGAATAAAACACATATATAAATAAACACTCATTCCTTACCTTTGCGGCTATGTGCTATGGTAACGAAGCAGCATGAATGTATTTTTAATAATATTGTACAGTGAGCAGGGGTTCCCTGAGCCAGAAATAAAATCTCAAGGGACCCCCCCTGCTCCTGCACAATATTATTAAAATACAGAAATGCTGCTTCATTACCATAGCTGATAGCCGCTAAGGCAATGAAGGGTTAACCCACCATGCCTGCTTTATTGTGGGTAGCGGGGGTGGGTGAAGGGGGTATTTGGCCCTTGGTGTGAGTTTAGGACTTGCGGGGGGTTGCGGGTGCACTTAACCCATTCACGACCATAATAGTTAATACTGCTACGGTCATGAAGGGGTTAACCCCTCCCGCTACCCCCCCCCCCCCGCAAGCCCTAAAAAACCATCGTTGGGGCTAATACCCCTTTCACCCACCCCCTCTACCCACAATGAAAAAAATTCACACACAGCAGCCGCCCAAAAAATAAATAAATACATCTAAATAAATAAATAAATACATGAATATAAATAAATAAATTTAAAATACATTTTTATTCATAGTGTAGATGTGCAGGGGGTCTCCGGAGCTGAACCGCTGTGGTTTTAAGTCCGGGGACCCCCTGCTCCCCGAGATACAGGCCCCTTTATGAGGTGCCGGTATCCCTCAGCATTTAAAGGTCCCGATCACGTGACCGCAGCATGTAAACCAAGCAGAGGGATACCGGCACCCCATAAAGGGGCCTGTATCTCAGGAAGCAGGGGGTCCCCGGACCTAAAACCGAAGCGGTTCAGCTCCGGAGACCCCCTGCACATCTACAGTATAAATAAAACACACACATCAATAAAGAATCGTTCCTTACCTTTGCGGCTATGTGCTATGGTAACAAAGCAGTATGAATGTATTTTTAATAATATTTTACAGTGAGCAGGGGGTTCCCTGAGCCAGAAATCAAATCTCAAGGGACCCTCCCTGCTCCTGCACAATATTATTAAAATACAGACATGCTGCTTCATTACCATAGCTGATAGCCGCTAAGGCAATGAAGGGTTAAGGCAGAATAGCATGTTTATTGGGGACATTTGCCCCAATAAACATTGCAATAAACAACATACAGTACAGTACACCCCCTGTGTATTTAAAATACATAAACAATAATAAATACATTAAATACATATGTTTAATGTGTCTGTTAAACCTCCCTGCCTTGACTGTAATCTATGTAAGGCCCCCTCTCCTTAATGTGTCTGTTACACAGATTACAGTCAAGGCAGGAAAATTTAAGCCCCCTCCCCCTAATGTGTCTGTTAAACTTCCCTGCTGTGACTGTAATCTGTGTAAAGCCCCCTCCCCCTAATGTGTCTGTTTAATCTCCCTTGCCTGTGTTTCTGTGAGTGCAGTGTATGTAAATGTGGGGATGTGCAGGGGGATGTGCATGTGTAAATATAATGCAGAGCCTCACTGCCAATGGCCCACCCCGTGAGGCCTAACCACCCACACCCACTACCCACCTGCCCATGGCCCCTCCGCTGCTGCAAAACAGAGACAAAAATTAAAACATCCAAAGTAATGTCCCCTAACCCCTCAATCACCATAGCGGTTATTAACCGCTACAGTTATTAAGGGGTTAACCCACCCTCACCCACCACTCGGGATGCCTACATACCCTCCCACACTAACCCCCCACCCCGTGAGGCCTAACAACCCTCATCCACTACCCACAAGGGAGGCCTACCCACATACCATTGGGGAACCCCCCTTTCCCCCAGTACCCACAATAAAAACAATACAGTGACCCACAATAAACATCATTATATTTATTAAATACATTACCCACCCCCTGTGCCCCGCATAAATACAAGATTTATCCTTTTACAAACAGGGTTCATAACGCAGCCCCATGCGAGTCCCCGGTGGGCTGGTGGGACACCTGACAGACCTACAGGGTACCAGCAGCTCTTTTCAAACAGGTTCTGGAGGCCTGCTGGTGGGTCCCGCCAGCACCATGGCCCCCAGGTGGTCTCCTTGGGTCACCGTGGGCCACAAATGGGTCCCCACGGTAGGGCCGCGGATGTCTTGGAGCCCCGGGTCAGACCCACAGGTGTCTGCGGGGACTCGGGTGGTTCCCACGGGGGTCTGGGAAACTCACGGGTGCTCACTATGGGTCCGCGGTGCCCCCACAGAAGTGGGACCACACATCTTCATCCCCGCACCTACGGGTCGGCGGTGCCCCCACAGAAGTGGGACCACACAGCTTCATCCCCGCCGACTACGGGTCCGCGGTGCCCCCACAAATGTGAGGCCACCGCTTCATCCCCGCATGTATCACCCATGGAACCACCAGCCTGATACCCATGAGATACCCGAGAAAACCACAGGTCATCTCCAGAGGTCTCACGCGGAACTACGGAACAAACCCTGAATGTAAAAAAATAAACCTGGCCTATACATTCAATACATACACCCCTCCCCCCCCCCCAACACCTACAGCATAATAATGTGGAAAATAACTATTATCCAGATATGGATAATAGATTAATTGCCCATTATTAAAAACATTAACTAGCATATTCAAATAAATAAAGTACTACTGACCTCATCAATAAGAAGTCTCTGTCGCCAGCGACATCCTTGTCTTGCCCAGAAAATACATAGCAAATAAAAAGCCAATACATTGCAAGTACATTCAGATATCAATTAACCCCTTAAACACCTTATCAGATAATAACCGCAAAGGTAATTAAGGGGTTAAGCCACACTGGCCCGATACCAACCCTTCGCCCATGAATTTGTACAGTGGCTTCATCATGCAACTATATATACAGTATATATATATATATATATATATATATATATATATATATATATATATATATATATATATATATATCAGTATATACACACACATGATGAACCAATATACAAATAAACGTAGAAGGGTTATCAAAACCATACTGTACTACAAATAACACTTTTCCATACAGACACACTACATTACAATGAATTTCCTTTAATAATCCTAACTGATCTTACAATCTAAATCATCAAATTCCAATGAAAAACCTCACATTCCAATCAATACATTGCATTTACATTGTATAAATGATGCATAAAATCTATGCACCATATACATTCTGCAAATGAATGTTAACAATATCATTGCAAGCAAAATACAAATACCTCCAAACAAGTAAACTACTTCCTCCTCAGCGTCTGGCTTCAAAATGAGACGACATAGGGTTTTAAAGGCCTATGACGTCACATTTTCGTCATATGGTTCCCACGGCCCTGATTGGGCCGTGAAAACCATGTGTTTTGGCCGATAAAAATAAAAATGATGACATCACTTAAAGGCAATGAAAGCACAGCAAATCAGAATGGCTTTGCTTCAATTGCCATTTAGATGACGTCAATAAAAGAAACATGGCCGGCCTCACATGGAATTCCATCCCTACTCTGATTGGCTCTAGTATAACATGTGACAGAGGCTTGGGGGGAGAAAGGATGTGACATCATTGAAAGCTTCTCACATGGTACTAGAGCCAATCAGAGCATGGGAACTCCATCCCTACTCTGATTGGCTGTAGTACCCTGTGACAGAAAGCCATTCTGATTGGCTGTGCTTTCATTGCCTTTAAGTGACGTCATCATTTTTATCGACCAAAACACATGGTTTTCACGGCCCAATCAGGGCCGTGGGAACCATATGACGAAAATGTGACGTCATAGGCCTTGATTGGAATTGATTGGAATGTGAGGTTTTTCATTGGCATTTGATGATTTAGATTGTAAGATCAGTTAGGATTATTAAAGGAAGTTCATTGTAATGTAGTGTGTCTGTATGGAGAAGTGTTATTTGTAGTACAGTATGGTTTTGATAACCCTTCTACATTTATTTACTACTCACCTCATCAATAAGAAGTCTCCGTCGCCAGCAACATCCTTGTCTTGCCCACAAAATACATAGCAAATACAAAGCCAATACATTGCAAGAACATTCAGATATCAATTAACCCCTTAAACACCTTATCAGATAATAACCGCAAGGTAATTAAGGGGTTAAGCCACACTGGCCCGATACCCACCCTTCGCCCATGAATTTGTACAGTGGCTTCATCATGCAACTTTATATAGAGTATATATATATATATATATATATATATATATATATATATATATATATATATATATATATATATACTGTATATATAGTTGCATGATGAAGCCACTGTACAAATTCATGGGCGAAGGGTGGGTATCGGGATGGGCGAAGGGTGGGTATCGGGCCAGTGTGGCTTAACCCCTTAATTACCTTTGCGGTTATTATCTGATAAGGTGTTTAAGGGATTAATTGATATCTGAATGTACTTGCAATGTATTGGCTTTGTATTTGCTATGTATTTTGTGTGCAAGACAAGGATGTCGCTGGCGACGGAGACTTCTTATTGATGAGGTCAGTAGTAATTTATTTATTTGAATATGCTAGTTAATGTTTTTAATAATGGGCAATTAATCTATTATCCATATCTGGATAATAGTTATTTTGCACATTATTGTACTGCAGGTGTTGGGGGGGGGGGTGTATGTATTGAATGTATAGGCCAGGTTTATTTTTTTTACATTCAGGGTTTGATCCGTGGTTCCACGTGAGACCTCTGGAGACCACCTGTATCGCACGGGTATCAGGCTGGTGGTTCCGTGGGTGACAAATGCGGGGATGAAGCAGTGGCCTCACATCTGTGGGGGCACCGCGGACCCGTAGTCTGCGGGGATGAAGCTGTGTGGTCCCACTTCTGTGGGGGCACCGCCGACCCGTAGGTGCGGGGATGAAGATGTGTGGCCCCACTTCTGTGGGGGCACCGCGGACCCGTAGTGAGCACCCGTGAGTTCCCCAGACCCCCATGGGAACCACCCGAGGCCCCGCAGACACCTGTTGGTCTGACCCGGGGTTTCCAGACATCCGCGGGCCTACCGTGGGGACCCAATTGTGGCCCACGGTGACCCAAGGAGACCACCTGGGGACCATGGTGCTGGCAGAACCCACCAGCAGGCCTCCAGAACCTGTTTGAAAAGGGCTGATGGTACCCTGTAGGTCTGTCAGGTGCCCCGCCAGCCCACCGGGGACTCGCGTGGGGCTGCGTTATGAACCCTGTTTGTAAAAGGATAAATCTTGTATTTATGGGGGGGCACAGGGGGTGGGTAATGTATTTAATAAATATAATGATGTTTATTGTGGGTCACTGTATTGTTTTTATTGTGGGTACTGGGGGTGGGGAGGGGTTCCCCAATGGTATGTGGGTAGGCCTCCCTTGTGGGTAGTGGGTGAGGATGGTTAGGCCTCACGGGGTGGGGGGTTAGTGTGGGAGGGTATGTAGGCGACCCGAGTGGTGGGTGAGGGTGGGTTAACCCCTTAATGACTGTAGCGGTTAATAACCGCTATGGTGATTGAGGGGTTAGGGGACATTACTCTGGATGTTTTAATTTTGTCTCTGTTTTGCAGCAGCGGAGGGGCCATGGGCAGGTGGGTAGTGGGTAGTGGGTGTGGGTGGTTAGGCCTCATGGGGTGGGCCACTGGCAGTGAGGTGCTGCATTATATTTACACATGCACATCCCCCTGCACATCCCCACATTTACATACTGCACCGACACACTTTATCCGAGCAAATACCCGGTATGTACCTGGCAGATACCTGGAATGCGCCGCTCCTCACCTCTGACAAGCCCCGTTGCATTTGCCTTCCCAGCCTGGGTTCATGCCTGGCTGATGGGCGGCTGATCTGTTAAATGATAATGATTAGGATTTAATAGGCTGCAATGCTTCGCGTGTCTACCAGATGGCATAAATTCATGAATTGTAATGCAGTATATATATATATACTGTGCAGTATTGCAGCCAGCTGGAATAAAATGCTTCAATCCCGGCTTGGAAAATAACTCAATGCACTCGGGCAGAAAACAGTCACAAACCTCAATACACCCGGGTATACCCGAATTCGTGGGACTAGCCGAGCTCGAATAAAGTGTGTCGCCAGTGTACACTGCACTCACAGAAACACAGGCCAGGGAGATTAAACAGACACATTAGGGGGAGGGGGGCTTTAACTTTCCTGCCTTGACTGTAATCTGTGTAACAGACACATTAGGGGGAGGGGGCCTTACATAGATTACAGTCAAGGCAGGGAGGTTTAACAGACACATTAAACATATGTATTTAATGTATGTATTATTGTTTATGTATTTTAAATACACAGGGGGTGTACTGTACTGTATGTTGTTTATTGCAATGTTTATTGGGGGCAAATGTCCCCAATAAACATGCTATTATGCCTTAACCCTTCATTGTCTTAGCGGCTATCAGCTATGGTAATGAAGCAGCATGTCTGTATTTTAATAATATTGTGCAGGAGCAGGGAGGGTCCCTTGAGATTTGATTTCTGGCTCAGGGAACCCCCTGCTCACTGTAAAATATTATTAAAAATACATTCATGCTGCTTCGTTACCATAGCACATAGCCGCAAAGGTAAGGAACGATTCTTTATTGATGTGTGTGTTTTACTTATACTGTAGATGTGCAGAGGGTCTCAGGAGCTGAACCGCTGTGGTTTTAGTTCCGGGGACCCCCTGCTCCCCGAGATACAGGCCCCTTTAGGGGGTGCCGGTATCCCTCTGCTTGGTTTACATGCCGCAGTCACGTGATCGGGACCTTTAAATGCAGAGGGGTACCGGCACCTCCTAAAGGGGCCTGTATCTCTGGGAGCAGGGGGTCCCCGGACCTAAAACCACAGCGGTTCAGCTCCGGAGACCCCCTGCACATCTACACTATGAATAAAAATGTATTTTAAATAATTTTTAATGTGCCGATGTTTGCGCAGAGAGAGCAGCGGATCTCTCTCTGCTGCAAACACATCTCGCCCCCGCCGGCCTATAATATCATTGATGTGCATATACAGTACTGTATGTGTATGTTAGGGGTTATAGGGGTTGTTGTTATACAGTATATATACTGTATACAGTATATATACTGCATTACAATTCATGAATTTATGCCATCTGGCGGACACGCGAAGCATTGCAGCCTATTAAATCCTGAACCATTATCAATTAACACATCAACCGCGTGTCAGCCGGTCATGACCCGTGGCTGGGAAAGCAAAAGGAATGTGGCATGCTCCGGGTGAACTGCGTGGCATTCCAGGAACAAGCCAGGGACAAACCGGTGATTTGTTAGAATAAAGTCTGCCGCAACAGTACATGTAATCCAGCTTGGCCAGAAATAAAACAAGATCTTGCCGAAGGACAAGCACACAGCGATCGACACGACTTAATCGCCAGAGTAGTTAGACAAAAACTAATCACATTAATTTACATCATCACTAAGAGTTATATCTTTGGACAAACACGATGCTGGATGTACTCAATAGAGTGGAAGAAAAGAGGCCTTCCACATGCTCATATTCTTATATGGCTCAAAGAAAAACTGCATGAGATAGACATCGATAACGTTATCTCAGCAGAGTTGCCAAATCCCCATGAAGACCTAGTACTGTTTGTGATAGTCACCAAAAATATAATTCATGGCCCATGTGGAAACATTAATATTCATGCACCATGTATGAAAGACGGGAAATGCACCAAAAAATATCCAAAATCATATATTGCAGCCACACAAAGTGGAGATGATGGATATCCTCAATATCGAAGACGCGCTCCCACAGACGGTGGATACACAGCAACAATGAATATTTGAGGAAACAAACACATCCAAGTCGACAACAAATGGGTTATTCCATACTGTCCACTTCTTTGTAAAATTTATAATGCACACATTAATGTTGAATACTGTAATTGTGTTAAATCAATTAAATACATTTGCAAGTATGTCAACAAGGGAAGCGACATGGCCATTTTCGGAATCACAAATGAACACATCCGGGACGAAGTTACGCTCTACCAGCTGGGAAGATATATAAGTAGTAATGAAGTTGTTTGGAGGATTTTTGCTTTTCCCATTCACGAACGACACCCAACCGTTGTTCACCTCACTGTTCATTTAGAAAACGGACAGAGAGTATACTTCACACCTCACAACACAGAGGCACTTGCAGCTCAACCACCAAACACAACGTTAACTGCCTTCTTTAGCTGTTCCAGGAACCAATGCCCTTGCAAGTGAAGCCTTAGGGCGTGTCTACACAGTTCACCCAAACAACGCCGAATGCTTCTTTCTCCGAATGCTACTTCATACCATTCCAGGACCAACTTCATTTGACGCTCTTAAAACTGTCAACGGTCAACTCTGTCAAACTTATAGAGAAGCTTGCCAGAAGCTTGGCTTACTAGAGGATGATCAACACTGGAATACTACCTTAGCCGAAGCTGCATTACACTCTTTCCCAGCCAAAATTCGCAACCTTTTTGCCATTATCCTTACCACCTGCAACCCATCAAACCTCAACACTCTATGGGACACATATCGAGAGAGCAGGACTGAGGAAATACTTGCCAAAGCACAGAGAGACAATCCATCAGTCAATGTTCAGTTTTCAACTGAGCTTTTCAACGAGGTGCTCATATTGTTAGAAGATACATGTCTATCTATCAATAACAAAACCCTACTTCAATTAGGTCTACAAGCTCCACAACGTCATCATCACGATGTACTCAATACAGACCTTATGCGAGAGAAACAATACAATATTTCACTTCTACAACAATATGTTGCTACCAGAAAACGAATGTTAATTGCACAACAACTTACCACCTACCAGAACATAATGGATCACATCACCAACGGACAAGGTGCAATACTGTTTCTTGATGCTCCAGGTGGAACCGGCAAAACATTTCTCATCAATTTACTCCTAGCAGAAATCCGAATGCACAATGATGATGCACTTGTACTAGCATCATCTGGCATTGCAGCCACTCTTATGGATGGAGGACGAACTGTGCACTCAGCTCTTAAATTACCTCTAAACATTGCTCATGAAGAAAACCCAACCTGTAATATTACCAAAACATCAGGTCAAACACGCGTTCTTCAAATTTGCAAACTATTGTTTGGGATGAATGTACCATGGCGCATAAGAAAGCACTGGAAGCCCTTAATAGAACCTTGCAAGACTTGCGTAACAATAAACAAATTATGGGCGGAGCTGTCATTCTTTTAGCTGGTGATTTCAGACAAACACTTCCAGTGATACCAAGATCCACACCAGCAGACGAAATTCATGCATGCCTTAAATCCTCTATTTTATGGCAAAATGTCAAACATTTCCCATTAAAAACCAATATGCGAGTACAACTTCTCGGCCACTCAAATAACCAAGCTTTTGCAGACACCCTTCTTCAAATTGGTGAAGGTACTTTACCTACTCACTTGACATCAGGTGAAATTGCGTTTCCCACAAAAAAAATTAACATTATGACATCACTTCAAGATCTCATACATCACGTCTATCCAAATCTCTTACACAATTACACAAATCACCAGTGGCTGTGTGAAAGAGCATCCTTGCTGCAAAAAATACTTCGGTCAATCACCTAAATCATCAAATTCAAGATATTCTTCCCCACACAATTACTCAATACAACTCCATCGACACAGTGGTGGATACCGATGAAGCCGTCAACTATCCAACAGAATTCTTACACTCCCTGGAACCATCTGGAATGCCACCACATCACTTTCGGCTGAAAGTTGGAGCACCCATCATGATACTTCGCAACCTACACACACCTAACCTTTGTAATGGAACAAGACTGTGCATAAAAACATTGATGCCAAACCTGATTGAAGCTACTATCTTAACCGGCAACTCCAAAGGACAAGATGTCTTCATCCCCCGCATTCCACTGATTCCAACAGACATGCCTTTTACTTTCAAAAAGCTACAGTTCCCCATCAGACTAGCTTTTGCTATCACCATAAACAAAGCACAAGGACAGTCCATCAAGTGCACTGGTATCAACTTAGAATTACCATGTTTCTCCCACGGCCAGTTATATGTTGGATCACCTAAAGAATTGTACATCTTTGCTCCAAGTGGAACTACCAAAAATGTGGTTTACAAACAAGCCTTACAATGAACATACACTTTGCTACATTTGCCTCACCACTACCTATTCTACTACCAACTTCAAGCAAGCACAAACACACTCAATGTACCGCACTCATATTTTTTTACCAACTATTTACACCACACCCACTTACACCTGCCATGAAATACAGTACTCTCAACAATGGAGCTAACCATCTTTCACCAAGCCTTGCCAAAACAAAAAACATTTCCACTAACAACCGTAACAACTTTGCTAAATTCTGCTCAACCGTAACAACTTTGCTAAATCCTGCTCAGATGCATGTTCTTTGTACTGTTCGTGGTTTACAAACACAGTTTGGAAAAATATTACTGAACATTTACATTCCATTTCAATTTTTCACTACACATTATTATACAACATTAACACATAATTAGTCACGGTTCCCATCCCGGGCACCGCCGGGTCTCTCAGCTAGTCCTTTTCTAAAAAATTGATCAGTAGTATGTTGTTTATACACTATTCTTTTTTTTTACATTTATTTTAATATTCTACAGTATGTTTTGTACAGTTTATCTTACCACTTCATGACATACATTTCTGAATATGGGCCTCTACTATATGTTACGAGGGGGAATACTAGAGGTCCAAATTCGAGCATCTACATCATCTAGGAGCAGGGAAGAGTTGCATTTAAAAAAAATAATCTTTTTATTTGACATCAGTTTGAAGCAGGGGTCTCTGAAGCTTAATCCCATTAATTTAATCTCCGGGGGCCCCCTGCTTTCTCTGTGGGGTGCTGTTAGCTGCATCATACTTGGCCAATAGAAAGCCGTGACATAATCTGGTCATGGCTTCCAATTGGTCCACGTGACGTGAGAGCTTTTAACTTGCAGGAGATATTGGCACCCCCAATGTAGGACTGTATCTCTGGAAACAGGGATCACTGGAGCTGGAATGAATGGGGTTCAGCTCTGGAGACCCCCTGCTTCAATCCTATGTTAAAAAAATTATCAAAAGAAGCAATTGTTTCTTTAAGAGGTACTCATAGAGACAGAGAAAAACTGCTTCTTTCGGGGACTCCTTTGGGCCACTCGTAAAAGCTGGCTGAGCAGTAGCAGAAAAATAAGAGAGAGTCACACAAGTACACAGAATTAACCCCTGAGGAAAATCCAATTGAGTTAAATGCGTAGGGTGAGCGTACAGTCTGTCTGAAGAACCCCAAAGTGTGTGGTGGATGTTTGTGAGGATCCTGGGCCAAGATTTGGTTCTCCCTTCCCTGAACTCTGACATCTTCTCCTGTGGATGCCACCACAGTTGACACCTCAGTGAAGGAAGGAGTGCTGCAGTTTTCCTCCACTGTCTGACTCTGGGTGGTCTCCCTGCTTGTACATGCAGCTTATTTGAAAGTGTATTACTTTTTTTTCATCTTTTATAAAGCAAAAAGCACTAACCTTGTGTCCTCTCTGTTCTTCGCATATGGGAATCCTACCCATCCCATACATCTTGTTCTGAGGGACGTCCTCCAAGATTACCTGAATAAACATCTGAATTGGTTACTCTATACTACCGCATTGCTTTTTACAGTCACAATAATTGTGAGTGGGATACCTATAATCCTTCACTTTTCACTTTTTGGTCTAAACTAAATTTATTTTTCATTGACATAATCCTGGATGTATTTGCGCTTTCTTGGCTGGTCGAGTTGGATTACTTCTGCAGGGGACCAAATTTAATCCTGCCAGGCTTCGAAATTTACTTTTTTTCTTGGCCACGGATGTACCGCCTTTATTTGCATGTTAGTCCACTGCACTGAAAAAAAGTAAGTCTGGACACATCTGTAAAATATGATGCTATTTAAACCTTGTTATTACTCCCATCCTGAGTGAAAGTTTGCGAGACAAAAAAAAAAGAGAGAAAAGCTTTATACCTTACCTTATACAGATGAAGCGGCCATAATTCGAACAAATCACGGAAACGTTTTTGTGTGCGCTGCTGTACTCCACGCGGGCATTAACGCTGCCAATCGCCCCAGGCACATGTGTTTATTGCGGTTTGCTTTGTTTGAATTGCATGCATTCTGTTTCTTTGTGTGCAATGAAATGAATGAATTGTAATGTGTACAGTACTGTGCTACTGTGTCGATTTCAGTGTTTAACACTAAAATGCCATTTTCTGCACTCACGTCTTAAGGCGGGAAGGGGCGGTATGGTTGGAAGAAATCCCGCGCCATGACATGGGTGTTCCGAAGTATAGAATGGGTGAAGTGTTTGAATAACGGTCGTTGCATCTGTATTAACTAAATCAAAATCAATATTTAAAAGAAATAAAGGACTTGGCATATATATGTAGTCTTTTATTGTACTATACTGTGCTTCATGTATTTCATAATGAATTCATTAGATAGCATATTATCTTCCGAGGAAGCAATGTTTTATACAATTTTATAAAATGTTTTAATAATTTGTTGCTGTTATACCCTTCACTTATGCTATACCTAAATATTTTCACTGCAATATTTTAGTACATTTACAGTATTTGTATTAATTGTATTCATCCTTTATGCCATTAATCAGTTTATCTTGCACAGTTGTATTCATCCATCATGCAATTAATCAGTACATTAATCAGTTCGTCTTGCACAGTTTTAATCAAGAACATAAGCTTCTACACTCTAGTGAAGCTTTTTTTGTAGCTAAGCAAAGGTTTTTGTACAGAAAAGTAAGTTAGGAAATCATCTCAATCAGTAATCTGTTTATGCCTTTCATCCACTAAATCTAACATTTTACATCAGCATAATAACACATTTTTACATGATAAGTGATCAACTTTTTCATGTAAAAAATATTTTAATGAAAACTGGAATCTGAAGTGACTTCATTTTCAATGTCCTTTTCCACTGAAAATGATTTATTGACCACTTATAACTGACATATTCCCCTGTCTCAACTAACATGCCACATATTTATTTTCATGAAAAATAGCCACCATCATAATTGATAGATTCATACAGAAGACTAGATTTATTTCTACAATGAATAAAACCCTTTGTTATATACAGGCTGCATAATTCATTTCAGCACTTACCCTGGATTTTATTTCACACCTCTTCCTGCTTATTTATCTTACTACAAATCAATCAGGAGATAACTATTTTGTTCTTTCTAACCATGGCTACAATGTACTATGAAATCTCAGTATTTTTGAGAATGCATGACATGACATTGCTTAGACTTTTATAAATCGAAGAACCTTCCAAGTGTCTAATGCATCCTTCAATAAATTGTCAATCTCAATTGAGTTTTGCTTACTGTTCCTCTTTTGTAATGCAGCTCTACAAACTATCTAAGTTGGTGTTCATTTTGGCATTGGCTATCATTGAAAAAAAAAACGTTGCTTTTATAATCTCTAGCTCATACAACTGTGTTCAAGATTGAATTGCAAAATAGGTTATAGGTTAAACCTCACTTAGTGAGTGATGTAACACTGGCGACACACTTTATTCGAGCTCGGCTAGTCCCACGAATTCGGGTATACCCAGGTGTATTGAGGTTTGTGACTGTTTTCTGCCCGAGTGCATTGAGGTATTTTCCAGGCAGGGATTGAAGCATTTTATTCCCGCTGGCTGCAATACTGCACAGTATATATATATATACTGCATTACAATTCATGAATTTATGCCATCTGGTAGACACGCGAAGCATTGCAGCCTATTAAATCCTAATCATTATCATTTAACAGATCAGCCGCCCGTCAGCCAGGCATGAACCCAGGCTGGGAAGGCAAACGCAACGGGGCTTGTCAGAGGTGAGGAGCGGCGCATTCCAGGTATCTGCCAGGTACATACTGGGTATTTGCTCGAATAAAGTGTGTCGGTGCAGTAAAGAGTGCTTATTTAAGAATTAACTGTATATTCATGTTGTTGCATTACCTCTGGGAGACAGTCAGAATAAGGAGCTTCTAAAATGGCAAGAGAGACTCTGCAACAAATTAAAAAAAACTACAAAAAAGGCCAGAGTATGTTCAACTTGTAAAATATCTGCGCTAGGGCTGAATAAATTATTTAAAGACAGTCTGAAACCAGTGTCAAGTGAAACAAACGAGTAAGTAGAAAACGTCTTATTCTGTATGAAATATACGGTAACACAGAGTTTCAAGTCTATCATATATAAGTGACTAAAAATCTCAGATGTATGTATGTGCTGTATGTATGTATGGATGTATGGATGTTACGTATACTGACTGATTTGTGTGGTTGATTTGAAGTGCTGCTTGTTTAAAGTGTGTGCAGTTAGAAACAGAAGCAGTTTGAACAAGGAAGTGGTTAAACAAGGTATATTGAAGTACAGTTTACTGTTAGTACTTATAAACTTCATAGTTGCTAGAATGAGCAGGATTGAAAATGTCACTCAATGCACATCTTGCCACATGTATGTGCACTTGGAGAAGCTGTTTCAATGAGCATACTGCTGTGAAAAGTGTGAGCGGGTTGTCTCTTTAGAGTCAGAGATTGCTGATCTGAAGAGGCATCTTGCAATATTGAGGGACATTGGCAATCTTGAAAGGGGTTTAGAGCTCACTGAGCAGGCCCTTGCTTTGAGTAGTGGTGCAGATGGTGGCACTGTTAGTGAGGAGCAGGTAGGTAGCTTGGTTGATGTTAGTGAGGAGCACTAACTTAGGTAGCTGGTTGACAGTTAGAAGGGGAAGCAGGGGCAATAGGGAGAGTAAACAAACAAACAGGGAAGCGCTATATGAGTTAGGATCAGGCCCAGCAGCCACTTTATGTTGAAAACCACATATGAAATAAGCATATAATTGCATGAATAAATACACAAAAATATATAAAATAAATAGCACAAGTCTCTGCCAGAGAGAAATTGTCCAGGTGGTGTAAATACAAGTTAATGCCCCTGTCTGATATAACAGACTCGGGCAAGAGTGGCCTTTGAGAGGTTAAAATCCAGAGTGGTAGCTTAGATGGAAAGCGCTACCAACTGTGCAGGTATTGAAGTGTGTAGAAATGGGAAGGTGCCGTAGGCATCAAATGTGGAAAGCGCTCACCCAGACTTCATACACTTCGCGCTGGTGGCTCCTTTTGTTTCCTCCTTCACAGCACTCGCTGCAGAAACACCGCTCCACAGCTCTCCTGGGCTCGCACACCAGTGATGGAACTGCTCACAGGGCGCCGGGTTTCCGGGTATGACGTCACGGCCGGACGTGACGCACCAACCCTTCCCGGGCGTTGCCTGGAACTACCGGAGCGCACAGGGGCTGAGAGCCGAATCTCACACACCCCACACAGCTTCAAAATTTCACAGCCTCCGCAGTACACTCTCCAAGGGACTCCACGTTAAACCACCAGGACTGGGGCAATGAGACAGGGATGCACAAGAGCTGCAACCCCTCGAGGCTCCTCCTCCTACACGTTTCAGCATGTGACGTGCTTTCATCAGGGATCAGGCAGGTCGTTTCTGAGCTGACCCATCCCAATAGATTTGCCATGTTGAGTGAAGATATTGGGAACGTCGGGGCAGAAATGGCAAGGCTGGGGAGACTAATTCCTCTAGCAGCCAGGGGAATAGTTCCTCCAGCACAGTGGGGACTCGAGATGCTCAGATACAAAGAAAGATTGTGTTGGTAGGGGACTCCATTATTAGGAAGGTAGATAGGGCAATCTGTTGCCATGACCGCATGAACCGAACAGTTTGTTGTCTCCCGGGTGCTCGGGTTCGGCACATTGCGGATCGGGTAGACAGATTGTTGGAGGGGGGGGGGCTGAAATTGACCCGGCAGTCTCGTACACGTTGGCACCAATGACAAAGTTAGAGAAAGATGGAGGGTCCTAAAAAATGATTACAGGGATCTAGGCCAAAAGCTTAAGGCAAGGACCTCCAAGGTTGTATTTTCTGAAATACTACCAGTGCCATGTGCTACCACAGGGAGACAGTTAGAGATCAGGGAGGTTAATGCATGGCTAAGAAAGTGGTGCAGGAAGGAGGGGTTTGGGTTTTTAGAGCACTGGGACTCCTTTTCTGAGTGGTGCCATCTATATTCTAGGGACGAATTGCACCTCAATGAAGAGGGATCTTATGTGCTAGGGGAGAGAATGCTATAAAGGTTGGAGGATATTTTAAACTAGGATGGAGGGGGAAGGGAATTAAACAGATAATGAACTAAATGGAATAGAGGAGGATACAAGGTTGTATGGAGGTAGAATGGGGGCAAGTGCGAGTTTGGCAAGCAGTGAGATACCCATAGTAAATACAAATAATACTAGAAAACTTCTAAAGACTAAACCAAGTGGGCGCAGAAAGGAAGGAGTAGATAAGATAATAGTACAGGCTGAAAAAATACTTAAATGCATGCTTGCTAATGCAAGAAGCCTGATAGATAAAATGGGGGAGTTTGAATTAATAGCTGCAAGGGAGCAGTATGATATCATAGGCATTACTGAAACATGGTGGGATGAAACTCATGACTGGACAGTTAATTTAGAGGGTTATTCCCTTTTTCGGAAGGATCAGACAAATAAAAGGGGAGGTGGAGTATGTGTATATGTTACAGATTCTCTGGTCCAAACTGAGCTATATATCAAAGAGAACAGTAGGAATACAGTACCTATTTAAGAGCAGACAGTGGACATCCACCAGCTCTCTTGAAAGGTATCGCCAAAGGGCAATTTTTACGAATAAAAAGACAGTGTTCTGACCAATATTCTTTTGAAATTCAGTCAAGGGACCTCATGTCCAGATTTGTTTCCAGAGGTTATAATGAATCAGATCTGGAATTAGCATTTCAACATGCGAAAGCAGTTAATAGATCCGATTTGTTAAAAAATAAAAATAAAATACATTGGCATAAAAAAATTCAATATCACAAAGCAGATTCTGATAAAATAGCACCACTGTTTATTACTCAGTTTAATCGTCAAGCCACACAAATTAAAACCATTATTAAAAAATACTGGCATGTCTTGAAATTGGACAAATCTTTGACACCATGGGTATCACAGTGTCCTCGATTTGTTTTCACAAAAGCGAAGACAATTGGCTCTAGGATTTCTCCTACTGTCTTTGAGTCTAGAAAGACTGGTTCAAGGTTCAATATACATTTTGGTTCATACAAATGTGGTAAATGTTCCATATGTTCATATATGCATCAAATTAAAACGGGATCCCTGACGAAGAAACCCACAATTAGGAGTTTCGAAATGCGTTGGACATATTTGGCATAGCAGGAACACCATAGCAGTGGACACTAGTGGTGACGTCAGCAGAGGAGCCGATCGATGAGACTCTGGCAGCAGCTGACTCCGAGCACGGAAGGAGGATCTTCTCGAGGTACTGGCATACTTCACCCCACGGCGAGCGGTGTCAACCAGCTAAAGAGACCAAATATCATTTGCGTATGTTCTAGCCACATTTGGGGAGTAGGATTCCAATTTTTCCAAACGGCGGAGCGAAGTTTTATATAGGTGCTATTGCACTGAGATGTTTTATACTTGATTTACACATATACGCAATTTTATTATTTTTTCATTGTTGTTATAATAAATTGCTCTGTTCATTTACATATATATTTAGTCCTTGGGTAATGCACTATTGCAGTGTTCTCTATGTTTTGTCTCCCCTCTCTTGAGGTATTCATTTAAAGGAACAGGACAATATCCATGGTCCAATCAATTCTCACAGGCCATTCCTTGCCTCAGTGCCACAAGAGGTTTATTACTCTTACATCTATTCCTGGTTGTGAGATAACCAGAGTAACTTTTTGGGCAGCTCCAGAACTCTTTTTTGGACTCTAATTCACAGGTTTATTATTATTATTATTGTCATTTGTTTATTTACTTATTTAGGTTGTCACGCGAGCGCTATATTGCACTTATTTTTTCACTTGTACAGTTTCAGCTTGTGCTCCACCATGCAATACCTTAGTCAATGCTATTATAGCCTGCCACCTTTCATCTTCAATTCCCGAATAGAACCTTCAAACCATGGGGTTTGGTGCTGTGCGGTGAGGGGTCGTATGTTATCAGGAGGAATGGTATCCATTGACGCCGTCAAACTTACTTTTATTGTAGTCATGGACAAGAGCACTGGTATCCATGCAGTCACTCAATGTGTCAGAGAAATTAAGGTTTGCCTTCAGGTCCTGGGGAGTAACACCCCTCAATGGTTGATACCTTTTCACCTCCATGAGAGAGGGCACCATGGAGTGGTGGTCTCATCAGAGAACTGGGTCTCGTTCTAAGTCATATATTTCTTGGCAGTCTGGAAAACAAGATCAAGTATGTGTCAACTGCTTTGGTAGCAGAGCAAACACATAATGACCATAAGACTGGCATTGAGAGCAAAGTCTCCATAATTACTGATGACACTACATTGTGTAAGGTAATAAAATCAGAGCAGGATGTAATTTCTCTCCAGAAGGACTTTAATGTATTGGAAACTTGGATAGGTCAATGGCAGATTGTGGCAATGAGAGGGTTAATCGGGCCTAAATAAAGGTATTATACCCGGCTGATTAACCCCAACTCGCTTTGGGAAGGAAGGGGTTATAAGTATTTGCACTGGACTGCTGTATTTGCCCTGTCCCAGCCTTCTTAACCCCCATTTGCAGAGTTTTCCCTGCCTGCTGTAATAGAAATACATGTAAGCTGTGCTATCTGATTTTTCAGGCACAAGATGGCGTGGTGAACACCAAAGCCAGCGCTGAGTATGGGGGGTCTGCTATATAGTATGAGTATCCATTTCAAGCTCTTGACTCCGTAACCGCAAGTCAATTGAATAAGTGGCTTGTGGTTAGACTTGAAGTGCTTTACCGATACAATGTATCCGTACCTTATTAGCTCGCAGAATTTGAAAGGCAGAAAGTCAATGGCCGTGAGAAGTAGGTCAATTGATGTGGGCAAAACAAAACACAAAACAGCGCACAACGCTCATGGTGAAGTAAGAATGAACAATTTATATTAAAAAATAATTCAAGGTTCTGCGTACATCAGATAAAGGTAAAATAGGCATGTAACTGTAACTATGACAGTTGTTACCACTCAGGTATCAGGACACAGGAGAAGGCTGCAGCGGATCACCCAATGTCAGGAATCTGCAGTCATATCAGGCTGTGCTTTCATCTGCTGGGCTCTTTAGAAGCGGAGGGTTCCCTTTAGGCTTCCACGTAATCCAGGTAGATATGTCCCAAGCTCCGTTTAGGAGTAGCTGGTAGAGGGACAGTCTCACCGATCAGGGTCAGCTCTGCCTCCCACACCAGTGCACTGAGTGCCGATACATGCCGACAAACAAAGATGACTTCACCGGAGAGGCGTCGGCTGAGATTATGCCGAAATCGAATTCTTAACTTAACCAGCAAAGTGATAGAATACTAAGGGTACTAGTAGATCAATAAAAGCATAATTCCAACTAGTTTCGTAGCAACTATAAAGGCCACTTCATCAGGGACTGAAAGCAGTGAGCAAATGGTCACATTAAATACCTTCTAAAGATCTACAATAGGTTAATTGTTAATCACAAAGCAACCAATAAGCAGTAGGCACACTGCATTGTTATCTTGTTACACTCCAATTGATGTGGGAACTTTGTGAACTTGAGTTCCCACAAGAAAGCTTTTCAATGAAGCGGGCTAACTTGCGAACGGAGGTTTTTGGTGTGCAAGTGTAAATAAATAAAAGACTCACATACATATAAAAATTACAGTAGTGGTAAATCCAGAAAATGATGTTTTAATAAAGTGTGTAATAATGTGAATTTAAAATGTACAAGCAGGAACTGTTTTCTGTAAGCCCGGGAAGAAATCCTTTGGCATGTAAATACTGCATGCTAAGGGTGCATGAGCTGAGGGTATTTATCTTCCTGCATTTCAAAGAGGTCCCGCTAAGTGGGAGCCTCTAAGGCTAAGTAAAATGCAGGGATGAAAAGCCTCAGAGATCCAAGGTGTGCAAATTGCCGGGATGTTGCGGAGTGCTAGATCCCGGCACGCAGCATGAGACATTCGCGCCTTGGAGCCAAACCCCAGACCCAGGGTCACCAGAAAAAGGGGTGTATTCCAGGTATGCTAAACCACATGGGTGTCAAGGACTTGGTGGGTTAAATGTTCCCACGGAGGGGTTTGGGCATACATGATAAGAAAAGGCTAGTGAACCCTATAACTGTGCCCACCGGACTATCCCCAGTGTGATCCAGATGTGATTCATGATGTGACTACGCTCTACGCCAGATTTCGTTCAAGTACAGAGGTAGCGGTTCCAGGACGCAAGGGGTTAATAACATCGCAACCAAGGATTTACCCCAAACACCAGAATTTGTTAGCCCTGGTGACTCCCGAACGAAGTCCTACGAAATTCCTTTATTTGGCGGAGTTATTAGATCGGCAACTTGCGATCTAGCCAACAGGAATTTAAACAGACTGCATTTCTTGCGCTTTCTTGCAAAGGACATGTTATTTTGTTCCCCCATCCCAGTAAGTGTTGTATTAAGTGTATTCTGAAGCTGTCGTGTATTTGTCTAGCAAGGCAATAAATGACAATTTATTTTGCCTCCTTGTCGTGTTCAATCGAGAATCCAAAAAATATAAAAAGTGTTGATAAGTTCTGGCCCACCGTGACACAGATGAAGTTCAAGACAAATAAATGTAAGATTATGCATTTGGGAAAAAAGAATAAACAGGTGACTTACAAATGAATGGGACTAGGATACTTGGGGTTGAAACTAGGGTTCTGTGGGACACTGTGAAGCCCTGGTGTTATTCACCTCATGTACCCGCAGATCATGCCTGCACGTCAGGGAGAATTACGGTACTACCAGTAACTTGGTTCCCTGAACGCCTACATAAGTTCTGAATTTATTTTCACCCAAATATCTCCCCTGAAACTTAGACTCCTGAAATCCCATTGTGATTCCACGATGGGAAAAGTTTATACATATACAGGACAGGTTTATAGTATGTTAAACAATGTGTCCCTGGCTTATGGTACACTTAGCTGCCAGGGACCTACGGTTTCAGGGGTACCCATTCAGGCTTCACCTTTATTATGAAGACTGTCTTCCCCCTACCGTCACACACATATTGAATATGGAGTACAGTTTTGGGCAAAACTCCATAAAAAGACAAAAATTTGAGATTTATATCTCAAGACTCCACTATATTTAATGGCAAATAGCAAAATAAATTGTAAAAACTCATGCAAGTGTACCCCTCTTTCCCCCACCCTCTGGGAAATGGTCTTGCTACTGGAGTATTCTGTGGCTGCTGTTTAATACCTGGTTTGTAAACAGGAGGCAGGAGATCTCTGTGATGTTGTGTGGAGGAAATCAGGACAGGCTCACGGTGATTCTTTACACTGGATCACAGGATTCAAATGATACCCCATCTTGAGACATTATCCATTATCTCCTTAGTACCCTACCCCCTATTAGGCTAGGCTAGGCCTCAGCAAACTCCTCTAGCAGGATAACTCTATTCTGTGTCTGCACACTCTGAAGTTTATCCCAGAACTCCCTTAGCTCAATCCCTTTACTCTATAGAGAAGAACACACCCCCTCCTTCCCTAGGGAGTGGCTTGTAAGTCGGCCTATTCTCTGTCATAGACCCCCCTTACAAACACAGGCTGGTCCTGAAATGTATTAAACATACACAATAAACATTAGAACATTCCCTGCAGGAATAATTCCCACACTGTCCACACTTATTGGAACTTACAGAGTAACTAGGGTCAGGGAATCAGTAGTCCAAGGGGACTTGGCTACACTAGCAGTAATGCTTTTTCATACAATACAGGTGCAATAATGTCTGCTAAAGGTGTACGTAAATATCCCAGCAATGAAAACGTAACCTGTAAAAGGCCTCCTGCCCAAACGTTCTATCAAGTTTATAGAAGTCTGCATGTCTATCCAAGTACACAAAATGTTGCAACTACATTTATTATGTCTGTAGATCAAAACTTTCACAAAAAAAGTTTGAAATATGTTGTGAAGCGACGGGTTCCCAGACATCACCGAAACATGGATCTGCTTAGTGGGACACCTCAATTTAGGTATAAAAAATGTAAATGTTTTTTTTTTTTTTAAAGCGTACAGGCAAGACTTTTGCAAGACTATTGCTTTACAATTACTACATTACTACATTACTAAATAACGTGTGGAATTAAAAGTTTATCAGAAAAGCTAAAAAGTTAACATACTTGCTAGGATTCTTTACAACAAAATAAGTGATGAACATGCAGTATAGTACATTTGTTTAGTTGAATATCTATTTTGGTTAAAAAAACACGCAGTATGTATTTATTATGTTAAAGAAATGTATAAAGCCTTATTGGTCTTATTGTTAAAGTGAATAAGATTTTGCTGACACAATAAAATATCTACTGCTAGTTGAAAACATTTAAACTTTATATACAGTAGCTGTATGACATGCACATCAAAAATAATATACAGCAAAGGTTAACTACTGCACCATACTATGCTGATAATTAGAAAAATGTTGCTGTGAAGGAAGTAACTCGAGCCCTAAACTGCATTAGCAGCAAAATAAAATAAAAATTCCTAGATGTAACTCCATGGATATTTAAATACAGTTTTTTCAATGTTACATTATTAAAATGTTGCACGCAAGAATTTATTGAATTGTAACAAGTCATCGTTTTTAATTCAATGAATACATGACAAAAGCATTTTATCACAATTATACATTTAAATTGCATTGTCAGTTTTAATAATTGTAGATTTTTATTTTATTGACTCAGCAGCCACAACAAAATCTGTATAATTAGAATACCCAGTTATGGAAGTTTCATTTAATAATTGTGTTTACTGTTTCAGATGTCAAAATCTGACCATTGTTTTAAAGTTGCATTTCAATTATATGCAGTAGGATAATCCATAACATATGTTCTAATGGGATTAAGGCTGCAGTTACCAGCCCAGTGAGAGTAGGGCTGCGCTGGGATTGACCACTGTACCCTCTGGTGAAAAAAAAAATGTAATCACCAAATTAAACCCCAAACACTACAAAGCACACACAATATCCCCGTTTTCCCACAACAAAATATATCAAATTAAATAAAAACAATACAACTGTTTTTTTTAAGAGGATGAGGAAATGTTCCAATTTAGTCAATTCTACAGTTCTATATATGTCCCCTCAAACTTCCCTCCAAATTAATCAAGAAGAGATGCGTGTGCTTATAAGGGAACCTGAGGTGCCATGGGTGACAAGTGTAAGGGCCCTTTTTTGTTTGCATGTTCTTGTATAGCGCTGCTAGTTTTACATAGCGCTTTACAGAGACATTTTTCAGGCACAGGTCCCTGCCCTGTTGAGCTTACAATCAATGTATTTGGTGCCTGCGGCACAGGGAGATAAAGTGACTTGCCCAAGGTCACAATTAGCTGATACCGGGAATTGAATCAGGTATCCAAAACTCAGTGCCAGTCAGTGTCTTTACTCACTGAGTCACACCTTCTCCCGTTGTGATAAAATAGCTACTGGTGTAAGACCCAACAGGATGAGAACCCACAGCCTCTGCTATTTAAGGCAGCAGCTCTTATACAATATGTTTTTGTACCCCATGCCTCTTGCCCATGACAATACTTTTTTTCTTAATAAGAAGATGAAGTTATTATGTTTCTCAATGCAAAGGTAAATTTAAAAAAAAGAAGGTACCTGTTTTAACTCTGAGATGGGTATCCTCTCAAAGTTCCTACACACACTCTAGTACTGAATAAATAAATAATAAATAAAATAAATAATGTCATTAAATGTGAATAACTAATACATATATATGCTTTATTGTCAATCACGTACTTCTTAGTTTCCTTTGTTACAGTGTACATCAAGAGCCTGTAAAAATCATATTTTATGGTATGGATATAAGTAATCCAAAGTTTAGCTACTGTATGTTCTTAATAATTATGTAACATTAAGTCAGTGTTAGCCTTAACATACATTAGTGAATATGTGTTGTTATAAACATTACTCATTTGCATTTGATTTGCAATTATTTGTATGATTAAACAATTCACAAAAATGTTCACTAAAGTATGAGTCAAAGGTTCTCTGAGAAAGACATCCACAGAGAAAACAGATAATTTTCAACTGCTTTACTATCAAGTATTGGTATTAAACTCTGGTACTATCAAGTATTGGTATTAAACTCTGTAGGTGGGGAATACAACTGCACCCTCTCCATTGGCAAATTGGGTATGCACCTTGGGCCTTAAAATGTATGGTGTTTAGGATGAATTTGATCTATTTACCTATTCACTTAATCCATATAATCAGTGATAAAGAAAGGATAAGGGGCTCTTGACCTCGCCGATATATATGAACAATTTATTTAATGCAACTGAGGCAAATGAGTGATTTATGAAAAATTATTCACATTCTATTAACTAAACTCTGATACCTGACAATATTGGACAAGCA
Source organism: Ascaphus truei (assembly GCF_040206685.1). Lineage (NCBI taxonomy): Eukaryota > Metazoa > Chordata > Amphibia > Anura > Ascaphidae > Ascaphus > Ascaphus truei. The sequence continues at coordinate 431,775,078 of NC_134483.1, forward strand.
CCTAAAATATTGCCCATTTAATCCCCTACCAAAGTTATCTTTAAGTAATAAAAATACATAATATTGACAATCTACTGTAAAACATATTAATATATTAACCACGAAGTCGCTCCAAAAGGCAGCTACTTTTTATTGAAGAGTGTTTCTTATTATTGCACTGTTTCTCATGAAAAGGGATGTAACAAGATTAAAAGAGTTGACCAAGTATGTGCATGGATTGAGAGTGGAGTTTTCAGAATGTTATATTTTCTGATTAAACATTTGTCAACCTGGAAAAAAAATCCTCTTTCTATACAATTCCGGAAAAAAATAGTTTAGTCCTCAAATCTCAGCCGAAGCATCCACTCAAACTTTATATGTTGGGGGCAATTTCAAGACTTGGACCAGGAACCATATTGTTTTTCCCCAGCAATCCTGGATAAAATGTTCTTCCAGGAGGCCATATCAACCAAATAGCACCATACATTTATGATCTCTTCCCATAATGTCTTTGGATCTTCCAAGATAAAACCCAAAACACAGTGCATCTGCTACCTTTAATCAGTATAGTAGAATCAACTGGGTCAGAACACCACCAGAGTAAGTACTGTAACTGTTCTGAGCAGTATTATACTATTCACAGTTCTGTGTTGCTGTTGTGCGTACTTACTTTATTCTTGTCAATAACCATACAGTTTTTGTCTCTATATATTTAAATCCTCCAATTCGAACCACATAAAATTGGTGTGGCCTGCAATGAAATATCCTCTGAGGAAATATGTAGAAGCTGGGAAACACAGAAGAGCTTGAGAAGGGAATCCTTGATGACTGAGATGAGTATCTCAGTGTTGAAACTTGCAAAAATGTCATAAATAAAATGAATAATGTGTTACTTGTTTATTTAAAGATTTGGAATGGCTACAGGAATTTGATCATAGTCTAAAAATTAATTGTATTTCAAAATAAACAATTTTTCTAGTATATATTTTGACTTTTCCAGATACAGGTTTTGGTACCTGCTGACAAGTATTGACTGATGACTTGGTGTCAACAACTTGATCATATTTGACCATTGTTTAATAATAATCGTTCTCGCTTTTAAAAATGTATGCAATCAGTGAAGCATTAGTGTTGAGCAGAAATTGTGTTGCTGAAATCACACCCAGTTAAGCACAAACACTCAGGGACAGGAGAATATGAATGATTCACGCATAGCTTATTGTGTGTAGCTATGTATAGCAATTATTATAGCAATAACTATATCATACTATTATTAATATTCTTATTATAGAAACTATTATAGAAATCTTTTGCGAATAAAAGGAGAGATAATCGTTCTCAATTTTAGCAATGTATGCAGTCATTGAGGCAATAGTATTGAGCAGAAATCGTGTTGCCTACATTATGTCTATGTTAGCCCTAAGCACAGACACTCAGGGGGAAAAGCATGTGAATGAACCATGCATAAAGTGCCCAATTTTTTACAGTTACAATTTTTATATTTAAGTATAATAAATACAATTATAATAATGTATTTCTCTATGTGCTTATTCTTATTAATGTAATAAAAAAGTTGATTATGCTACACCAAGTAACTTTCCTGTACTTGAATACTTAAAGAAATAAAGGCTTAAGGTACCTGAGGTGTACTGTGCTCAATCCTGTCTATGTGCATGCGTGTCTATGGAACACTGTAAGGGACTCATGGAGTTAAATTTCCTTTGCAAGCATCAGGAGATTGCACTGGTGTCAGGTTTCCTACCTGAGCTGGGAGGTGGATATAATTAACTCCTGATTGAGCAGGGTTTATAAGGCAGGAAGTAAATACTTGTCAGTGTCCCTGTTAGGAGAACCACAGACAGAGTTCTCGCCCACAGGGGTCCAGTCTGTTTGGTCAGAAGATTTTGCCTGTCAACCGTGAGGAATAGGTATTTATTTTATGATGTATGTTGTGGCTTAAAGGGGCAGTAGACTTACTGTTTGGTTGCTGTTTTGTGGAATAAAATCACTCAACATTTGTTTACCCTAAAAATTGCATTTGTGGAATCTGATCTGACCTCACCTACAGCTGCTCCGTAACCAAACACATACCGGTATGTGGGTTTTTGAATTTAGTGGGAGGGATTATCTTCACATGAATGAAAGGCTGAAAAAACAGTTGGGACCTTGGCCACTGGTATTGCACTGTGGATATTTTTGTTTTGCTTATAGGAAGAGTTGTTGCCGGACCTGAGAAGCAGTGAGTGGGGGAGGGTACTGTGTGCAGGCTTTGTCTATGCAGTAGATGGTGTTGTCAATTTGTGTCAGTATTGTGGTCAAATCTCACATTACTAATGTCAGCATTCTATACATGTAAATATTACACAAGAAAAAGCCCATTCCAGTTACACTGTTTTTAATTAACATTCAATGAAAGGATGAATCCTACTTCACATAAGGATATCATATAGTAATACAATAGGTGAGGGGTGCTGTCTAGGATCTAAAGCTATATCACAGAATAAAAAAAGAGAGCATAAGGATCCCTTGTGCCGCACACTTTAAATGCCTCCTACAAAAGTATGATAAAAATAACTTAATATTAAAAATAATTATTTTTTTTTTAAACATAATTCTAAAAAATGTATGACATACATAGATCGTCACAAAAATAATAAAATCACTTAAAAATGTTAGGGGGTATACTGTACTCTGATCTAAAGATCAATGTTATGTTAGGAGATCAGTACTCATACATTTTTCTTGTTTCACTGGAAGTTTCATCCAGTAAAAATAACAATGGGCTAGATATTATAGGACACGGTTATTGTGAAATTGAAACAAGGTACTGTGGTGCAAACTATAATATTTAAAAAACTATAGTTGTTTGCTTACTATGAGTGTAGAAAGAAAATGTGTGGTGTTTCTTTTCTTTCAGTTACTTCTACATGTTATCTAACATTGTGACACTGACTGCTCTGCTCCTTTGGAGCCAGAGAAAAACAATACTAATTGGTGGGGAGCATTCAAGTCAAGCAGCGTAAAAAAATAGTATGCTTGGTTCAAAATCCAAAAATATATCTTCTCAAGTCTGGAACATATTCTATCCTGACAAAGAAAACAAATACATGGCCACATGCAGCACATATAATATCATAATCGCTAGAAGTGGGAATAACATTGGAACTTCAGCATTGCTTCACCACATGCTGAAATGGCACCATGTTTACAACCCTCTACTAGATCCATATCCACTGCATATTTAGATGGAGATGCAGTACTCTTTCTGAATTCCTGCTCATGTTCTTTGGCATATGATTTTGACGGGAGGGCGTAACCAGGCTATATAATAAAGGTCAAGCCCGTTTTGGTTACCCCTGATCCCTGTATATGGGTCCCAGAGAGTTAGCTCTTGGACCCGGTAACATTGTATGATCACATTGTACACTATGTAATAAAACTTTTTTGTGTGTTTTTTCCTTTCCGGGCATGCCAGCAAGCAGAGATTGCTATTGTATGAGATTCAAGAGGGGTTTTGCAGAGGAACCGTTGACAGAATGTGCCTAGGAAGTTGGGGTCCGGAGTTGTCGGGTCCCTATAGATGCACCCGGGAATCATGCCTGATTCTCGGATACATATAGGCACATTGTCCCAGCAATACCTCCCCTTGAAAATGCTTACGCAACTCACCACTAGGGTTACCTTTACTACAGATACAGCTAACATTGTATTTGTTCAAATCCTGTATGGCACCATCTGTCATGCAGTTTAGTCACTATACCAAGAGACATAGGGCCTTATTCAGAAAGCCTCGATAAGGCCCTTATCGAGCACTTATCGACCAAAATGGCTACTGGTATTCAGATAGCCTCGATAAGTGCTCGATAACGGCCTGTATCGACGCAAAATTTTATCTCCGTCCGAAATTCGCTGACTGAGCAGCGATCAGGCCCTTATCGACCATTTTCAGAGGGTTGATAAACTCCCGCTATTCAGAGACCTGCGAGTCGGGTGTCGCGGCCCATCGCAGCCCATCGCAGGCTTAAAAAACGATTTTCTCCCCAAATCCACTTCCCCACCAAATTGTTGGACAATTGGTGGAGAGATGGCCTCGATGAGCTGCGATGGGTCGGGACTTAGAAGAAATCAGGCCCCTTTCCTGCCTCGGATTGATGCCGGGGGTCTCCGGAGCTGATATCCATTAATAGCAGCTCCGGACCCCCCCGGCATGCATCCGATGCAGGAAACATGCATGTACAGCAACTTCATTACCTTAGCGGCTAACCGCTAAGGCAATGAAGGGGTTAAACACCCGTGCCAGGCTTACTGTAATAAACATACAGTACAATGCAATACAATACTGTGGCTATCGGGGGTGGGTGAAGGGGGAATTTGGCCCTTAGTGGCTGTTTAGGCATTGCGGGGGGGTTGCGGGGGGAGTTAACCCCTTCATTACCTTAGCGATTAATACCGCTAAGGTAATAAAGGGGTTAACCCAACCGCTACCCCCCCGCAAGGTCTAAACACCCATCCTTAGGGCTAATACCCCCTTCACTCACCCGTGAGGCCTAAGCACCCACCCCAGACTGACTATACCCACCCTATACCCATTGAGTAGTATAGTGGTACATCATACCCATATAATAATAATATGGGCATGATAAGCCTCTATAGCACTCAATGGGCACCCTAATAAAAATACAGTAATACACAAGACACACAGTAATAAAACCTAACTATACTCCCAAAAAAAACACTTCACTAAATAAAATCAGAAGCCAGCTAATCCAATCAATAGAAGCAATTACAACATCAACAATGAATTAATTAAACCATTACCAAATCAAACCAATTAATCCCTAAAGCAACTCAAAAGGAATAGTAACACTAACCAATGTAAACAATGAATTAATCCTACATTAATTAATGTAACCATTGAAAGACAAATAAATACATTAAAACTATCTCTGAATTATCCATAAAACACATTAACATAATGTAACTTTAAGTACAAGCGAACACCAATCGCAAACCTTTTAATACATTAACCATAAACAAACAATCACATCCACATCAATAACAAGCGAGAAATGCCCCCCAAATATTGGCATAATAATGTATTAATCTGTACCCGAAAGAGGTACAGATTAATATATTAGCAGTCAATGTGCCTCCCCCAAAAAATCAAAAAACACACCCAAAAAATAGACCTGTAAAAAGAGACATTTACAAACATAGAATATCTTACTTACCATTAGAAGCGGTGGCCCTCCGACTCCCGGGGTAACAGGAAGCTCACGTACCTTGAAGACCTCCAACAGCATCCGATGCCATCATCCATCTGGATCCGGCTCAGGTACCCCAAACTTCTTTTTTCTTTCTTTACTCACCGTCTTCTATCTTCATCTGTAACCATTTCTTGTTGTTCTTTATCTTCTTTCTTCATCTGTCAATCCATAAAACCCCATGTTAAATCCCAGCCGATGCTGTCTCATCAGCTTCTTGGGCTCAAATGAGGCGTCACGGCCTTAAATATGGCTTGTGACGTCACATTTACCCTCACAATGGTTAACAGTCACCTGATTGGCTGTTAAAACCATGTGCAGACTTAAAATTTTTTTTTTGCTGTGACGTCACTTAAAGAGAATGATGCCAGCCAATCAGAATGGCTGTGCTTCATTTACCTTTAACATGACGTCAGTAAATCCAAGATGGCCGCTGTGTCACAAGGTATTTCAGCCAATCAGCGTGTGGAATTGGTTCCCACGATGTTGCCAATATTTGGGGGGCATTTCTCGCTTGTTATTGATGTGGATGTGATTGTTTGTTTATGGTTAATGTATTAAAAGTTTTGCGATATGTGTTCGCTTGTACTTAAAGTTATATTATGTTAGCTAATGTGTTTTATGGATACTTCAGAGATAGTTTTAATGTATTTATTTGTCTTTTAATGGTTACATTAATTAATGTAGGATTAATTCATTGTTTACATTGGTTAGTGTTACTATTCATTTTGAGTTGCTTTAGGGATTAATTGGTTTGATTGGGTAATGATTTAATTAATTCATTGTTGATGTTGTAATTGCTTCTATTGATTGGATTAGCAGGCTACTGATTTTATTTAGTGAAGTGTGTTTTTTGGGAGTATAGTTAGGTTTTATTACTGTGTGTCTTGTGTATTACTGTATTTTTATTAGGGTGCTCATTGAGTGCTATAGAGGCTTATCATGCCCATATTATTATTATATGGGTATGATGTACCACTATACTACTCAATGGGGGGGGGGTTTGGGGGGCGTGTATTGATGTGTTTTTACATATTAATTTAAATATCCATTTCTTTAATAGTGTAGAGGTGCAGGGGGTCTCCGGAGCTGAACCACGTTGGTTTTATGTCCGGGGACCACCTGCTTCCCGAGATACAGGCCTCTTTATGGGGTGCCGGTATCCCTCTGCATTGAAATGTCCCGCGTCACGTGACCGAGACATTTCCTTGCATAAGAGATACCGGCACCCCATAAAGAGGCCTCTATCTCGGGAAGCAGGGGGTCCCCGGACACAAAACCACCGTGGTTCAGCTCCGGAGACCCCCTGCACCTCTACACTATTAAAGGAATGTATATTTAAATAAATAAATTTCGGGCGACATTTCCGCTGGGAGAGGCGGCTCTCTCAGAGCAGCTCTCTCTGCAGCAGAAATGAATCGCTGGTTTTTGCCTTTGCAGAGGCTCGAGGCTCGAGCTGGCAGCAACTTGCCAGGTTTGGGCATTCTGCTATCACAGGTATTCAAGCCTTTCTGAATACCGTGATAGCAACGCCCAAAAAACATTCATTTTAAATTCCTTGGCGAATTTTTTTATGAATGTTCTCTGAATAAGGCCCATAGAGATAGAGTCATACAAACACTGAGGGCCTCATTCAGAGAAGGTTCATAAAAAAAATCACCGGACCATTTAAATCACCCTTTTTATGAGCGTTGCTATCATGGTATTCAGAAAGCCTTCATTACCTGTCATAGCAAAATTCACAAAACGGGTGATAAGCCGGTGATCTGATGAACGACCCTCTGAAAAGGCCTTACTCGGCGAGTTGTATCTGCTGCAGAGAGAGACGTCTCTCCCTGTGCAAATATTGCCCGAAATGTATGTGTATAAATTTAAATTTTGTTAAAAGTTTAGATGAGCAGGGGGTCTCCTGAGCTGAACCGCATTGGTTTAAGCCTCAGGGACCCCCTACTTCTCGAGATACAGGCCCTGTTATGGGTGCCGGTATCTCCTATGCATTTTATTCCAATGGTCACGTAACACGGACATTTAAATGCATAGGAGATACTGGCCCCCCATAGCTGGGCCTGTATCTCGGGCAGTAGGGGGTCCCTGAGACTATCCGCTATGGTAATGAAGTTTACTGTAAATGCATTTTTATTGCACAGGATTCATGCCAGGGGTCTCTGGTGCTAATATTAATGGATATCAGCTCCAGAGATTCCCGGCATCAATCATATGCAGGAAAAATGCATTTTTTTTCTAATTCACATCTCGCCGCTTCTCTGCAGGTTTCCAACACCTTTAAGCCAACTTTTTCTGGCATGAGAATTTTGTGATGAAATCACCATTCTAGAGCGGTGATAGGCATTCATAGCCAAATCACTGCTAGTAGAATTGCACGAGTTTATGAACATGCCGAAAAGTGGTGATAAGTGGCTTATCACCGCTGCCTCTGTGATTTTTTTTATGACCAATTTTTTTTGAGCAATTCAGTCTTTTATCACCCACTTATAACTTCTTACTGAATAGCAGTAGGCATTTTGGGTGATAAGTGCTTGATAAGTGGCTTATGAACGCTTTCTGAATGAGGCCCTGAGACTCTAACGCGCATAGACACTCATACATCCTCTTGGCTATTTACAGAAATTGTTCTCCTCCAGACCGTTGTGGCAAGCCTGGGACAGCTAGGACAAAAATACTTACTGACTTTTGCTGTAACAGGCAGACTATTTTCGGCAGACACAGGGTTAATCTTGTGGTTCCACCTCCCGTCTACCACTCAGGTGGTGTATAGAAAGGACAATAGGGGAATTATATGAAAAGATCGTTGACATTTTGGCACTTTGAACTAGACCACTCAGGATCACGGATGGTAACTACATCTCCGTTGCACACACTACAATCAATGACTAGCATATTGACATCACAGGGTAACTCTATATAAATAATCTGGCTAGAACAACTTTGCTATCTATAAGATGTGAACATAAATAAATGTAAACAGGTATCATGCCTGAGATTCGGATACATGTAGGCATATTGTCATGGCAATACTTCCCCTTGAAAATGTAAGCGCGACTCACTACTAGGGTACCCTGCTTAACACAGCCCAGAAAGGAGAATGAGGCACAGGGATAAATATTATTCCTGTAGCTGAGGGAATCCCTAGGTTAAGGGGGATACCCCAGCTAGTGCAAAGGTGACCCACAACCAGTATAGGGTTTGATGATGTCCAACCATATATATAAGGTTGGGGAGACTCTGGGGGTCATGCACTAAGCTCCGTTAAGTCGTTTTTACAGCGCAAAGTGCTCTTAGAACGTGATGTTGCGCTGAACACGCAAACAGGCACTTTGCGCTCTAAAACTGACTTTTTTTCAGGAATTTTTTCTAAGTCCAACTTTGCTCGTTTGTTACCTTGTTTGCGTTAAATTCTGCCCTTAAGCGGGATGCACTAAGCTACGTAACCTTAGCATACGCGAAAGTTGCGTTCAACAGAACACGTCAGCTCAAGGTAGACGCAAAAAAGCTGACTTTGAAAAATGTCTTGCTTTACATTTTTGCATGCGCAACACCCATACAACAGGCCAGGGGGTGTCCCCAGCTGACCCCGCGGGGGTCCCCGCGGGAGGCTGGAGTTCGCGCGGGGGTCCCCGGCTGACCCCGCGGCCGTCCCTGGTCCCCGCGGGAGTCCCGAGTACCCGCGGGCCTGCGGTACCAATGTTGTGCCTACAAAAATACTAAACATTATTTCTAACTAAATACACCCCCCTAACACATACAGTACAATAATGTTCAAATTAACTATTATCCAGATATGGATAATAGATTATTTGCCCATTATTAAACACTGCATTAGCATACCTAAATAAAAACACTAGCCAGCTAATCCAATGAATACAGCAGTAACAATAAATTAATTAAACTATTAACCAATGAAACCAATTAATTCCTAAACCAACTCAAAATGAATAGTAACACTAACCAATCAAAACAATGAACTACTACAACATTAATGAATGTAAACATTAAAAGACAAAGAAATAAATTCAAACAATATCTGAAATAACCATAAAACGCATGAGCTAACATAATACAACATTAACTAGAAATTAACAAAAATCGCAAACATTTTAGTACCATTAAGCAGGAAAAAAACAAACAATCACATCCACATAAGAAATTGAAATTAAAAAAACCAACAGCAATACCAAGCCACAAATGCCCCCAAATAGTCATAATAATGTATTAATCTGTCCCCTAAAGTAGTACAGATTAATATATTATCAGTCAATGTGCCTCCCCCAAAAAATCAAAAAACACATCCAATGAGGAAACCTGTAAAAAGAGACATTTACAAACATTCAATATATTACTTACCATTAGAAGCGGTGTCCCTCCGACTCCCGGGGTAACAGGAAGCTCACGTACCTTGAAGGCCTCCAACAGCATCCGATGCCATCCGCCATGAAGATCCGGATCAGGTAGCCAAATCTTCTTTTTTATTTCTTTAATCACCTTCTTCTATCTTCATCTGTCACCATTTCTTGATCTTCTTTATCTTCTTTCTTCATATGTCAATCCAAAAAAAACCCCATGGTAAATCCCAACCGATGTTGTCTCGTCGTCTTCTTGGGCTCAAATGAGGCATCACGGCCTTAAATAGGGCTTGTGACATCACATTTAGCCTCAAAATGGTTAACAGCCCCCTCATTGGCTGTTCAAACCATGTTCCAACTTTAATTTTTTTTTTTTACATGACGTCACTTAAAGGGAATGATGCCAGCCAATCAGAATGGCTGTGCTTCATTGGCCTTTAAGATGACGTGACAAAGCCGGCGTCACATGGTATTTGAGCCAATCAGATCGTGGGAACCAATTCCACACTCTGATTGGCTGAAATACCATGTGACACCGGCCATCTTGGATTTAGTGAAGTAATTTTAAAGGCAAATGAAGCACAGCCGCTTCGTCTATGGTTATTTCAGATATTGTTTGAAATTATTTCTTTGTCTTTTAATATTTACATTCATTAATTATGTAGTAATTCATTGGTTTGATTGGTTAGTGTTACTATTCATTTTGAGTTGATTTAGGAATGAATTTGTTTCATTGGTTAATGGTTTAATTAATTCATTGTTAATTGTTGTTCCTGCTTGTATTCATTGGATTAGCTGCCTACTGTTTTTATTACTTTATTTAGGTATTGTATTGTATGTCTTTATTTATATAGCGCCATTAATGTACATAGTGCTTCCCAGCAGTAGTACACGTGGTAATCAAATAAATAACAGATAATATAAATAACAGATCATGGGAATAAGTGCTTTAGATATAAAAGTAACATTAAGGAAGAAGAGTCCCTGCCCCAGGGAGCTTACAGTCTAATTGGTAGGTAGGGAGAACATACAGAGATAGTAGGAGGGAGTTCTGGTAAGTGCGTCTGCAGGGGGCCAAGCTTTATGTATCATGTGTTCAGAATATCCACAGTGCTATTCATATGCTTCTTTAAGCAAGTGTGTCTTAAGGTGGGTCTTAAAGGTGGATAGAGAGGGTGCTAGTCGGGTACTGAGGGGAAGGGCATTCCAGAGGTGTGGGGCAGTAAGTGAAAAAGGTTTAAATCGGGAGAGGGCTTTAGATACAAAGGGGGTAGAAAGACGACATCCTTGAGAAGAACGCAAGAGTCTGGATGGTGCATAACGAGAAATTAGGGCTGAGATGTTAGGAGGGGCAGAAGAGTGTAAAGCTTTAAAAGTGAGGAGAAGAATGGAGTGTGAGATGCGGGATTTGATCGGAAGCCAGGAGAGGGATTTCAGGAGGGGAGATGCTGAGACAGATCTAGGAAAGAGTAGAGTGATTCTGGCAGCAGCGTTTAGGATAGATTGTAGGGGAGACAGGTGAGAGGCAGGAAGGCCGGACAGCAGGATGTTACAGTAATCAAGACAGGAGAGAATGAGGGCCTGAGTCAGAGTTTTAGCAGTCGATCAACAGAGGAAAGGGCATATCTTAGTTATATTGTGGAGGAAAAAGCGACAGGTTTTAGAAATGTTTTGAATGTGAGGGGCGAATATGAGAGAGGAGTCGAGTGTGACCCCTAGGTAGCGTACTTGGGCTACTGGGTGAATGATCGTAGTTCCAACAGTAATGTGGAAGGAGATAGTAAGGCCAGGTTTGGGAGGAAGTATGAGGAGCTCTGTTTTAGCCATGTTGAGTTTAAGGCGGTGGAGGGCCATCCAAGATGATATAGCAGAGAGACATTCAGAAACTTTGGTTTGTACAGCAGGTGTAAGGTCGGGTGTTGAAAAGTATATTTGTGTGTTGTCAGCATAGAGGTGATAATTAAACCCAAAATATGTTATTAGGTCACCTAGAGAAAGTGTATACAGAGAAAAGAGAAGAGGTCCCAGGACAGAGCCCTGGGGTACCCCCACAGAGAGATTAATAGAGGAGGAGGAGGTGTTAGCAGAAGAGACACTGAAAGTACGATGGGAGAGGTAGGATGAAATCCAGGATAGAGCTTTGTTCCGAATACCAAGAGTATGGAGAATGTGAAGGAGGAGAGGGTGGTCCACGGTGTCAAATGCTGCAGAGAGGTTGAGTAATATGAGCAGAGTGTAATGACCTCTGTCTTTGGCAGCATGAAGGTCGTCAGTTATTTTAGTGAGGGCTGTTTCCGTGGAGTGAGCAGTGCGGAAGCCAGATTGTAGAGGGTCTAGGAGAGAATAGGTGTTGAGAAAATGGAGCAAGCGAGAGAATACAAGACGTTCAAGGAGTTTAGAGGCAAAAGGCAGGAGGGAGACAGGTGGATAGTTAGAAAGACAGGTAGGGTCAAGCTTGCTGTTTTTGAGTAATGGTATGACTGTTGCATGTTTGAAGGAGGATGGGAGCGTAGGGATTATAGTAGGAGCAAGAGGTTTTAGGAGATGGGAGGGAATGGGGTCAAGAGGGCAAGTGATAGAGGGAGAAGAGGCGATCAACAGCGACACATCCTACTCTGAGACAGTGGAAAAAGAGTCAAGGAAGGCAGGAGGAGAGTTAGGAAGAGGTGTAGGATGGGAGGAAGAAACAGAGGGGATGTTCTGACGTATGGATTCCACCTTTTCCTTAAAATAGTCAGCAAAGTCCTGAGCAGAGATGGAGGAAGGAGAGGCAGCTGAGGGTGGTTTGAGTAGAGTATCAAAGACAGAGAACAGTCGGCGTGGGTTAGACTTGTTCATGTTAATTAGTGAAGAAAAGTAAGCTTGTTTAGCTTGCGAGAGGGCAGAGTTGAAACAGGATAGCATAAATTTGTAGTGAAGGAAGTCTGCGAGAGTATGAGATTTCCTCCAGAGGCGTTCAGAGGAACGAGTGGAGGAATGCAGCATGCGCGTGTGGGAATTTAACCAAGGTCTAGGGTTAGATGGACGAGTGCGGCAGAGAGAAAACAGGGCATGTAGATCAAGAGAGGAGGACAAGGCCGAGTTGTAGTTCCTGACCAGGTTGTCAGGGTCTGTAGCAGAGCTGAGAGAGGAGAGGGAGGAGTGTAAAGTGGACTCAAAGTCAGGTAAGTGAATAGAGCTCAGGTTTCTGCAGAACCGGGGGGTAGACGGAGTTGGAGAAGGGGAGAAGCGAGATAGAGAGAATGAGATGAGTTGATGATCAGAGAGAGGAAAAGGGGAAATGGGGAAATCGGAGAGAGAGAAGTTTTTAGTGAAAACCAGGTCTAAGTAGTGGCCATCCTTGTGGGTGCTGGCTGAAGTCCACTGTTGAAGGCCAAAAGAAGAGGTTAGAGAAAGAAAGCGGGAAGCCCAAGGGAGAGAGGGGTCATCAATGTCCGACACGTGGACAGTGAGAGGAGAGAATATCTGGACTGTGTGAACCTCAAAGGAGGGAAAAGCAAGAGAGGGGGGAATAGGAAGGGTTCGGTAACGGCAGAGAGAGGAGAGCAGGAGCCCCACACCTCCACCCCTGCCATCAGGGCGCAGAGTGTGGGAGAAGGAAAGGCCACCATAAGAGAGGGCAGCTTCCAGAGCAGAGTCAGACTGAGTCAGGTCTCAGTTATAGCAAAGAGATGCAGGGAGTGAGAGAGAAAGAAGTCATGCACAGAGAGGAACTTGTTAGAGAGGGAGCGAGCATTCCAAAGGGCACAGGAGAATGGGAGAGAGGAGGGAGGGTGGCAGGGGATGGGTATGAGGTTGGAAGGGTTAACACCAGAAGGAGTAGAAGTTGTATGTGGGAGGCGAGGACGAGAGCAAGAAGAAATAAGGCAGGGACCAGGATTGGGAGAGTTATCCCCAGAAGCGAGGAGGAGAAGCATGGACAGAAAGAGAATGTGTGAGGATGATTTGTAGGGGTGTGTTTTAGTGCAGGGTGTATAGCTGTGTTGTGACAGAGGGCGCAGGTAAGAGAGTTCATGTGAACTGAGAAGTGGGGAAGAAAGGAGAGATGGAGATATATGAATAGAGTTAGAGACATAAGGAGACTGGTGGAATGAAGTGCATAATTTGAAAATAAGTGAGGTTACAGCAAATATAAAAATAAAGGCTGCATCACAGCAATAGTTAAGTGTTGAGATGTGCAGTCTGGGATAGATGATATCCTCCCTTCCAACGTAGATCAAAAGCAGGAATCAGAAGCAGTAGGTGTTGTCCACTTTTCCACTTCTTTTAGAACTTCCTTTTTAAACTTCATATCTACTTGAAACATTTCTACTTAAAAGCATATCTGCTTAGGAGCATTGGCTGCAGGCAGCAATGGCTTTTATGAGTTTACTTATATACTTTTAGAAAGTCACCTGGTTGGCACAACAAACTTAATTAGCACATGTGAGGGACGTTAAAGCAAATGGTTTTTCTAAGGTGGGTGTTGTCTTGCACAAGTATGAAAGCTAAATTAAATTAAGACAGTAGGGGGATGATTTACAGCCAGACAATTTGGAATATGGTTTTACCTAAATAGAACTAAATACACAGCAGGGGAAGATATCAGGACAGACTGACAATTTGGAATATGGTTTTACCTAAATAGAACTAAATACAAAGCAGGCGAGGATATCAGGACAGACAGAGAATTTGGAATATGGTTTTACCTAAATAGAACTAAATACACAGCAGGGGAGGAAATCAGGACAGACAATTTGGAATATGGTTTTACCTAAATAGAACTAAATACACAGCAGGGGAGGATATCAGGACAGACAGACAATTTGGAATATGGTTTTACCTGAGGAAAGAGAAGAGATGAGATGGGTGATTCAATAGTCTTCCTTTTTAAACTTCATATCTACTTGAAACATTTCTACTTAAAAGCATATCTGCTTAGGAGCATTGGCTGTAGGCTAATGCAGTGTTTAATAATGGGCAAATAATCTATTATGCTGTGTTATAGTGAATATAAAGCGCTAACTCTACTAGTGTCCACTATCAATATACAGTGGTTATTCTTAAATCAATTGATGCAGGAATATGACAAATGCATGTACACACGTGTATAATATTAAAGTGTATAAAAAATGATATAAAGACCCCCTGCTCGACCCAGCTGGTTAGGGACTGGTTCCACTGGTCCCTCAGGTTGTACAAGTCCGTGCGTGATCCAGGGGGAGCATGGGAGAAAAGAATATAAAAAAACACAATATAAGTGCAGACAGTTTGATACTGGGTGAATTAAAGTGGTTTTTATCACGGCTCATGAGTGTTGCCTACTCACAAGATTTAAATAGGACACGGGCAGTTTAGACACAATGGTCTCAGTGGACTGGATCTGTGGATTCTGAGTATGATGCGATCTTCACTCTCAGCCAGACAGCATATGTGTGGAGGGAAAGAGAGTATACATAGTGCAGACCAGTATGGTAAAAAGGTATAACTTTATAGAACTTTAAAAATGAACACTTACAATAAAAACATTAATTTCAGGCATGTATCACAATAATTGTGAGTGGAAGGAGGTGGACTGCAGATCTTAGGGCTCACCCGCCACCTTTGCTGCGCAGGCACTGCAAGGGAAACTGCTCCGCTGGAGGGTCCTTCTCAGTCCCTTCCCGGGTACTCGGATGCTGGAGGCTCCAATCTCCCTGGTGTGTGTCTGCTGCGGTATCCCCACTTCAGAAGTACGCCGTCTGATGGTACTCGAGTGACTCCGATACGTCACTTCCCGTGTAGTCCCGCTGCGTCACTTCCGGTGGTGGGCTCCCGATCTCCGTCCTACTCCTCTCTCCCAGAAGGCGGATACCACTCTACGCGTTTCGCCAAAGAGTGCGTGGCTTCGTCAGGCACTCTTTGGCGAAACGCGTAGAGTGGTATCCGCCTTCTGGGAGAGAGGAGTAGGACGGAGATCGGGAGCCCACCACCGGAAGTGATGCAGCGGGACTACACGGGAAGTGACGTATCGGAGTCACTCGAGTACCATCAGACGGCGTACTTCTGAAGTGGGGATACCGCAGCAGACACACACCAGGGAGATTGGAGCCTCCAGCATCCGAGTACCCGGGAAGGGACTGAGAAGGACCCTCCAGCGGAGCAGTTTCCCTTGCAGTGCCTGCGCAGCAAAGGTGGCGGGTGAGCCCTAAGATCTGCAGTCCACCTCCTTCCACTCACAATTATTGTGATACATGCCTGGAATTTATGTTTTTATTGTAAGTGTTCATTTTTAAAGTTCTATAAAGTTATACCTTTTTACCATACTGGTCTGCACTATGTATACTCTCTTTCCCTCCACACATATGCTGTCTGGCTGAGAGTGAAGATCGCATCATACTCAGAATCCACAGATCCAGTCCACTGAGACCATTGTGTCTAAACTGCCCGTGTCCTATTTAAATCTTGTGAGTAGGCAACACTCATGAGCCAAGATAAAAACCACTTTAATTCACCCAGTATCAAACTGTCTGCACTTATATTGTGTTTTTTTATATTATTTTTTTATATTCTTTTCTCCCATGCTCCCCCTGGATCACGCACGGACAAATAATCTATTATCCATGTCTGGATAATAGTAATTTTGCACATTATTTGTACTGTATGTGTTATGGCGGAGGGGAGGGGGATTCGTGTATTGATGTTTGTTAATTCTTTTTTTAATATACATGTGTTTCATAGTGTAGATGTACAGGGAGTCTCCGGAGCTGCTACACGTACAGAAAACCTGCACTGCTATTGTTAACCTGTGAGGTGCTGACTGGATGGAGACGTGATAATATCGATTGGAGAAAAAGAACCCAGTCTTGTAGCACTCGTACACAACAATTGTATAGTGATAAATTTAAAATACTTTATTAATAACTCTGAATAAAAAATAGGGTGTTAAAACGTAATTAAATACTGTGTAGAACAGCACGTGACTGTATCCTTTGGTAACCCACCCTGGTATAGGTGGGTAGATATAGTGTGATCCCTGATAGGTACTAGAGATCAAATGCTATAAATTATAGCGACCTAAAATGTAGGAGAGGAGCCAAAGAAAGCCCACCGAAAGGACTGTTTCTATTGGAGTGCGTCTAGGCGTAGATTGCGCTCTAGAGGGATACACTCATGATAATGTGGCATATACTACGCTAGGTAAGACCTATAAGTATCTCCCCCCCAGATAGAGATTGCTCTGTTTTGTGTACAAATTCACCTTCATAGTATGAGCTACATCTCTATAAGGGATATGTGTTGCCTATTTTCTAAGGTGCAGGCTATTAGGCAAGCAGTGATTACTGTTGTAAGGTATAGCTAAACTAGAGCAACTATAGGAAATCACCAAAACACCTAGGAGGTGATATGAGGCCGGATAGGTACTCCTACAATGTTGTGGTAGGTTGTTGGTGATGTCTGCTGCTCTGCTGTTGTTGGGTCAGTGCCCCTTACTGTTGTAGCACAGTATAAACTTAGCTGCCACACACAAGCACTATGCGCTTATGGTTAATTCCCCTAAGCACACCAGGGTCTTATCATGCGCAGGAGGTGGAAGCTGATGTCAGAGCAACCTCCACAGTGATGCGTGGGTAAGTATGATGCTTGCGCTAACTGTAAGGGTTAATGTGTGGACATAAACAGCTTGAGAAGCTACTCAGCAGGTCATGGATCGCTGCATATGCCAACAAACGAGTGTGCTGGAGTAGGGTATACAGGAGGTTAATATTGAAATGGGGTCAAAGCCCCAACACACCCCGTGGAGGGTCCCGCAGTAATGATATACAGCGTGATCCCTAGTAAATCATGCACATCAGGGGAAGTTTAAAGCCCAAACGCAGATCAATATCTTCAAGTTGAGCTGTTTAAATAAACAAACTTCCCGCGTGTGCAGGGAGAAAAATGCCAGTTAACATGCACATCAGGGGAAGTTTAAAGCCCAAACGCAGATCAATATCTTTAAGTTGAACTGTTTAAATAAACAAACTTCCCAAGTGTGCAGGGAGAGAAATGCCGACGCGCGCGTTTCACGTGTTAAAACGCTTCTTCAGGGCACCCAGGAGTCTCTGAATTTACTCACCTAACAGACAGGCAGGTCCTCGAGCACATCGGCACTGATATAACCAGGATCAGTGCTGATGTAGGGGACACTGCGATGATCAGCTAGACCGGCTCCCCATGTCATTACTCTGTGCACGCTATTGCTCCAACCTGTAGAGAGGGGGGATGGGGTGTGTTGGGGCTTTGACCCCATTTCAATATTAACCTCCTGTATACCCTACTCCAGCACACTCGTTTGTTGGCATATGCAGCGATCCATGACCTGCTGAGTAGCTTCTCAAGCTGTTTATGTCCACACATTAACCCTTACAGTTAGCGCAAGCATCATACTAACCCACGCATCACTGTGGAGGTTGCTCTGACATCAGCTTCCACCTCCTGCGCATGATAAGACCCTGGTGTGCTTAGGGGAATTAACCATAAGCGCATAGTGCTTGTGTGTGGCAGCTAAGTTTACACTGTGCTAACACAGTAAGGGGCACTGAACCAACAACAGCAGAGCAGCAGACATCACCAACAACCTACCACAACATTGTAGGAGTACCTATCCGGCCTCATATCACCTCCTAGGTGTTTTGGTGATTTCCTATAGTTGCTCTAGTTTAGCTATACCTTACAACAGTAATCACTGCTTGCCTAATAGCCTGCACCTTAGAAAATAGGCAACACATATCCCTTATAGAGATGTAGCTCATACTATGAAGGTGAATTTGTACACAAAACAGAGAAATCTCTATCTGGGGGGGAGATACTTATAGGTCTTACCTAGCGTAGTATATGCCACATTATCATGAGTGTATCCCTCTAGAGCGCAATCTACGCCTAGACGCACTCCAATAGAGACAGTCCTTTCGGTGGGCTTTCTTTGGCTCCTCTCCTACATTTTAGGTCGCTATAATTTATAGCATTTGATCTCTAGTACCTATCAGGGATCACACTATATCTACCCACCTATACCAGGGTGGGTTACCAAAGGATACAGTCACGTGCTGTTCTACACAGTATTTAATTACGTTTTAACGCCCTATTTTTTATTCAGAGTTATTAATAAAGTATTTTAAATTTATCACTATACAATTGTTGTGTACGAGTGCTACAAGACTGGGTTCTTTTTCTCCAATCGATATTATCAGGTCTCCGGAGCTGAACCGCATTGGTTTCAGGTCTGAGGACCCCCTACTTCAGGAGATACAGGCCCCGTTATGGGTGCCGGTATCCCCTGCACTTTCAAGCGTCCGCGTCACGTGAAAGGGACATTGAAATTCTGCAGGGGATACAGGCACCCCATAACTGGGCCTGTATCTCCTGAAGTAGGGGGTCCTTAGGACCTGAAACCAATGCTGTTCAGCTCCGAAGACCCCATGCTCATGTACACTATTATTCAAATGTTTTTATTTAGTGTACGATCGCCTGTAACAGCCTTGCATGGAGATGGCAAATCTCCATGCAATTGTTACATGCGGCTTTTTTTTCTAGCTGCTAGCGTACTTGAAGTTTAAGAACGCTAGCAAGGGGAAAAAAAGCAACACATACGCTGTGGGTGTTTTGAGCACGTACGTTAAAAAATGGGCTCAAGGCCTTAGTGAATCACGTCCCTGGCCTCACTTTTTAACGGACGTGCTTTTTTTGAACATCAGAACGCAAACCCATTGAGCTTAGTGCATATCCCCCTCTGACAGTCCAAACTGAGTCACAGGGAAAGTGTGTGGGGAAATAAGACAGGCAGAAATAAAGAGACAACCTTTTTTCCTTTTCTATTCCTTGTACCCCAAGACTCAGAGTGTGAACAGCATTTGGTCAGTGGCGAAAGGTGGAGTACTAGGTCTGGAGATCAATGGCAGTCCTCTGGTATGCCATTTGTCTGCCAGACCTACTGAAGCCTGCCCAGTGGGTGTCATTTGGATGGCTGCGTGGGGGGGGGGTATGTGTCAGGTTTGTGCACGCCCCTTAGCTGTTCTGAATTTCCCGCTGACTCAGCTTTTCTAGCCGTCTTGGCTCCGATTGGCTACTTGGGAAAGTTCCCATTTGCTGATTGGCTGTCTGCTTCGCTTCTGTTTTATGAATGAAGTAGAGAATACTGTAAGAAGCCTTGAGCAATCAGATGGTGTGTTCTCTTTTGAGTCTGAGCCAGAGGAACGTGGGCGGGTTTTTCAAAGATGATTCGTTTGCAATAGAAAAGCAAATGGCTACGATTTCAAGCCTTAAAAGCCTGCCCGCCAGAAACTAAGTCCAGCATTTTGCGCCCAGGTTCTCAGAATCCAACATAGCGATCGCGGCTGGGATTTTATGCCGATTTGAGTTCCAGGAGATTTGGGCTGACTCATGGTAAGGAGGGACTAAATTTTCAGAAGAGAATGTCGCTGTGGCGTTTGGAACTTCACACCGATTTTGGAACCAGGAGATTCCAGGCCGGTCAGAATACAACTCTCCCATAGAGTTCCCTGCACCTAGGAAAGTCTCCCTAGCCCAAAGTAACTGTGTGTTTTTGTCACGGTAGACCAGGTCTTACCAACACATTAATACCGGGATTCTAGGTATTAATAAAGCAGTGTGCTCAGCTGGTTACCCTATTTTGCATTGGGGATGAAGGGGTTAAATTTCCATGCACTGTACATGTATTATTTTTCCCTCTGTCCCTTTGTTGTCCCCATTTTGCAGGAGTGTATGTGCCTGCATTAGTATATAACCCTGTACACTGACGTTACTGGCTTTGGACACAAGATGCCGCCGCGAGCGCTAAACCACAAGTTAAGTGGATAAGCAAGGTGCGGTCTCTTTGTTCCATTGCCAAGTATACAGTAGGTATTCATTACTGAGACTTGAAGCCGTAACCTCAGAGTCAATTGAATCAAAGGGCTGCGGTTTCTAATCTCAAGTGGTACTCGGATACAATATATCTCTGTCCAGTTAACGGCACGTCTTAAAAGGCAATTCCCAATTGGATTGGAACTCGGTCAATTGACGTGAGAATACCATAGCCCAGTTCAAGAAGAAGCCATAACTCGGGAACGGCAGGGGGTAAAAACCTGAAATTTGGTGTGCAGCTCCCGTGTAACATCCCAAGCACACACATATAAAAATATAATTGTGAGAGTAGGGGAACATGTATTTTCAATAAAGTGTATTTTTGTTGAAGGTTTTAAAAGGACAAGCAGGATTAAAAATTTTCTCCTGTCACTAAAATGCACACAAGAACCAAATGTTTTGACACTTATGAACTGGATCACTTTCCTATGCAAGCTTCAAAGATTGCATGCTGGGCCAATGCCTGTGAGTCTAGGGAAGTGTTGCATATGAAAGCCCAAGAGTCAGCATGTGTGAATTAGCCAGGATGGTTGCTAAATAGGAAATCCTGTTAGCCATCTGGGCTAGCTCACACCCTCAGTTCCCTCCCCAGCCACGGAGATGCCAGGTAGAAAGGGGAGTACACATATGCTAAGCAGGCGAGGTTGCAATGTCGCACAGGCGCGGTAGCAACAGGAAATCCCTAGAGTGCCCACTCTCCAAACTGTGGGCAAGTAAGGAATTGTGGGAATGAGGAAATTCCCACGAGAGGGATTGGGTGGACATGTTGGAGATAGGCTCTCAAACCCTATATACATGCTGCCAAAGCTATCCCCGTTGTCTTTTGTTTTTCATTTAACCATGTGAGCGGACTTTCATCAAGCTTCTAATAGCGGATAAGAGCAGCACCAGCAAATTCAAAACGCAACGAAATCTTTCCATCGAAACCAAGTACAGAACTCTGCTTCAGGATTGCGTTAGTGCTGGGGGTTACCTAACAAACCAGAACGAACTTTGCCATTTTCACGGAGATATTGAATTTACAGCATGCACCCCTCGCAACAGGACTGCATGTTAAAGAGACAATATGCCGGGGCTTTGTTTTATTTCTGGACATTCTATCCCATTCTCTGTTCAGTAAGTGTTTTTATTAAGTGTATTCTAAGGTTGTCGTGTGTCTGTCTATCAAGGAAATAAATGACAATTTATTTTGTTCAACTTGTATGCACAATCTAAACCCAAAATATAAATGTGTTGATAATAGTTGTGTCCATCGTGACAGTCCCAATCTTCAAAAGTGGGGACAAAAACACTGTCTCAAACTAAAGGCCAATCTCCCTTCTCCCAATCCTATCCAAAGTCATGGAAAAATGTGTCCACTCCCAATTAAGCGATTACTATACCAAGACAAATTTCCCTAGCCAATTCCAATCTGGCTTTCACCCCAAACACTCTACTGTAACTACCCTGCTAAAAGTGTGCAATGAAATCCAGTGTGGAATGGAACGGTGTCAACTAACTGGTGCAATATTCCTAGATTTTGCAAAGGCTTTTGATACTGATCATGTTATCTTGCTTAACAAACTCCAGAGCTCTGGAATAGATAAGCATGCTGTAAACTGGTTTCAGTCCTACCTATCAGGTAGATCCCAACATGTGTCCATCTCATGCTCTAACTCCAACCCTCTGAATATCACCTGTGGCATCCCGCAAGGCTCTGTTCTAGGGCCCCTACTCTTCTCAGTGTTCATCAATGATCTTCCCACAGCTTGTAAGGAAGCTTCAATACACATGTATGCAGATGACACAATCCTATATGCACACAGCCATAGCCTCTCGGGCCTTCAACACATACTTCAGTCTGACGTTTTGAGACTCGAATACTGGATTTCCCAAAACAAACTGGTTTTAAACACTGACAAGACTAACAATGGTATTTGGGACCAAGACTAAATTTTTAAAGCTTCCAGTGACTGAGCTCCAGATCAGAACCAACGCTAACACTACCCTAACTCCTGTTACTAGTTTTAAATACCTGGGCATATGGTTTGACTCCCACTTAACATTCGGAATGCACATTGATACCCTTACATCCAAAACCTTTTCCAAACTAGGTATACTTTACAGGAACATATCATCCCTAAGCCTGCTGGTCAGAAAGCGTATCGCACAGCAGATGCTAATGCCAATAATAGACTATGGAGATATAGTATATGGCTTGGCACCCCAACCCCACCTCAGCAAACTTGACACCCTCTACAATTCAATTTGTCATTTCGTTCTCCAATGCAACTACAACACACATCACTGTGAAATGCTCAAAGAACTAGATTGGTCATCACTCAAGTCTAGGTGCAATGTTCACCTTTCCTGTCTTGCCTTCAAATACTTTCTTGGCAAGCTATCCATCTATCTGAACAAGCTCCTCACCCCTACCACATGCAGCACTTATCATCTAAGATCAGACTCGAAAAGACTGTTCATGGTCCAAGGCTCAATAAAGTATCCGACCGCTCCTCCTTCTCTTACCGTGCACCCCAAAACTGGAACAACCTACCAGAGACTTTCAAATCCACCACCAGTTTAAGTTCTTTCAAAACTAAGGCTGTCTCACATTTTAATCTGGTCTGTAACTGTTACATACAGTAGAGGCAACGATTATTCTAACATTTGCCGTAAACTAGCCGGGTTACATTCTGGGTATGTGCTGGGTATGTGCTGGGTATGTTCTGGGCTAGTTTGAGGCACGTTTAAGGCATTTCTGCATTGACTAACGACCCATAGGATTAACACAGCAGGGATCCCTGGCATTCCAATTCAGTTTGAATGGGACTGCCAGGGACCCCCGCTGTTAATCTGATAGGACATTAATCAATGCAGAAATGCTGGGGCTAGTTTAAGGAAAGTTTAAGGCATGTATTCAGAATGTACCTTGGTGTTTCCTGGGTTTTTTGGGGAATTGCCACTGGTTTTTGTTCGAATAAGAGTTGCCTCTACTGTAAGCCTATAATATGCATCTTCTCTAACTGTGCATGCAATGTATTGTATATAATGTATACCATGTTCATTTATGTAACTGTATTTTTAACCATGTATTATTTGTCATATTAACATTGTCCAGGACATACTTGAAAACGAGAGGTAACTCTCAATGTATTACTTCCTGGTAAAACATTTTATAAATACAGTAAAGTGTGAAGCGCCCATACTTCACACTGGTATCTGGTACTTATAAATATCCCGGCCACCCAAACACCTCGGGTCACTGAGGCTTTTCAACTTCGGACTTCTTTGGACACTGGGGCACCAACTTAGTAGGGTGCCCTTTGAAGTACGGAGATGAGAAAATCCCTCAGCTCATTCATCCATAAAATATGGGCATGTTAATGGATTCATTGCCAGTCTGGCAGGAAAGGGTTCCTGCCTGTACATTTTATAACACCAATACAATACAGTTTATTTATAAATTTATGTTCTTCTTATGCAACAATTATAAACCTTATATGTATGTTTATGGTTTCTTTCTACCTAGTTGAACTCCAAAAATGTGATGGTCTGACCACACCCAAAGCATTGAAGCCTTTACCAAGGATTTCCGCAGGGTATTCGATACACCAGGTCGAAAGGTATCTGCAGCTTCTGCTCTATTCTTTATTTCTCAGGGTGCCTGCTCCGTCACCCGTTATGCACTCGAGTTTAGCACTATTGCCGCAGGGATGGATTGGAATGGAGAATCATTGTCTGCTGCCTTCTGGCGGGGATTGTCTGAGACTGTGAAAGATGAACTTGCGACTCATGATTGCCTACCGACCTGGAGGATCTCATTGCGGTGGACCATCGCCTCCAGGAGAGAAGGACGGAGAGACGTCTTCATCGCACGACTTCTTCCAGGATAAACCCCAACCAGGTGGGTCAGTTAGAACTTCCTGCTCCAGATTCTTCTGAACCTATGCAATTGGGAGTTACTATTCTTTCACACACTGAGAAGCAACGGCGCATATATGCTGGACTTTGTCTGTATTGTGGGGGTCCAGGACATTTCACCTTTTCTTGCCCCAACAAAGCAGGAAACGCAAGGTTACCATGAGGCCATGGGGAGTCTCATTGGGAACAATCTCTCTTTCCCCTATAGCTACTGTACTTCTAATCCACAAAGATCATTGTCCCTATCTCCTTGTCTGGTAAAGGATTCTCTGTCTCCACTTTGGCATTTCTTCATTCGGGTGCTGGGGGCAACTTTATTGATCAAGCTTTTGCAGAGCATCACAAGATCCCTTTAGTGTGCAAGAAGAACCCCATCGCTCTGGAGGCCATTGATGGTACACCACTTCAGCCTGCCTTCATCTCATTGGAGACCCAACCATTCAGCTAAGGCCGGTGAATAGTCATGTAGAAAACATTTTGTTAAATGCCATTCACACTCCCTCTATTGCAGTATTTTTGGGACTACTCTGGTTACATATTCATAATCCACAGATGATTGGGTCAGCAAGGAACCATTTTCGGTGGAGTTCACACTGCGAACAAAATTGCCTAAAGAGTTCAAGTACCGTGTGTGCCACAACGGTATCAGAAGATAAAGAAAGGGTACAATTGCCGGAGGAGTAAATCGACATCAAGGATGTCTTCGACAAAGTCAAGTCAGAGTTACTTCCTCCACATCGTCCCTACGATTGTCCCATCGAATTACTTCCAGGTACTACACCACCCACAGGAGTTTCATATCCTTTGTCTATGCCTGTGTTACGCTTGTGCTCCTACACACAAGCCGAGGGAAAGGAAAGGGACCCAATAGCAAGGTGGGGAATCCGTAGGAGAGACGAAAGGGAGTGAGTTGCCGCGCAGCTGGGGATCGGCACACATAGTCACTTGAGCGCGCCGCGCGCAGGAGAATGCGCGATGGATACGGAGGTGCGGAGCCAAGCTCAGGGACAAGACTAGCCCAGCTGCATGTGTGCGCATGTCAGACAGCAGAGCGGGAATGCGCGCATTCTCAGGCACCAACGCGGGGGAAAGCCAACGCTTCAGCACAGGAGTCTGGAACAGGCCTCTGCGTGGAGAATAGCAGCAGACCTAAAGAACTCAGGAACACTGGCCTTAACGTGGAAAGTAGCAGTACTGACCTCTGCATGGAGAGTAGCAGCAGGTCTCAGGAAACATGGTACACAGGCCTCTGCGTGGAGGGTAGCAGCAGGCCTCAGGAAATCAGGAACGCAGGCCTCTGCATGGAGAGTAGCAGCAGGCCTCAGGATACTCGGGTAATAATAACGAGAACTAGAGAGGAGCAGGGGAGGTAGAGTCCAGAGCACAAGGTAACAATAGAATTGCTTATGGAGGACGTCCAGCCTCCTTAACGGCATAGTGCCAGTAACAGAAGAGTGCAGCAAATACTAAGTTCAAACTAAGGGTTGTTTAGTTGAATACTTTGGCCAAGGTATTCTAAGCCTGCTACCACATCAAGGTAAACCCTATCAGCAAGTCCTATATTACCCGATGTTAAACTAACCTCAGTGGTAGAATGAGTGACTGTCCCAGTCTTCCGGAATCCAAAGGAGATGAGTACAGGTCTCAGAGGAAGCTCAGGCAGGAACAGCATAGAGTACTGGAGTAGTACTTAGCAGGGCCCTGGGCAGGTAGCCACTGACTGCTTTGAAAAGGAAGCGGCAGCTGTAATCAATGAGAAAATCAGAGAGAGGCTTACTTCCTGTCAGGAGGAAGAGGGCAGGATTTGCCAGGAAGCAAGATGACGTTGTTTGCTTCAGAATCCTTAAAGACACAGGATCTTGACTCGCAGCTAGAGGGTGGCGATCAGAAGAAAATAGGTGAGGAAGGAACACGCCTCAGGGGGCGTGTTCCGTGCATCGTAATAGTACCCCCCTCTTCAGGATCGAACTCCGAGCGATCCAACAGACTAAGGGGCAGAGATGCATAGGAAGATAGACTCTCAGCTAGAGGGCAGCGCCTGCCACACAGAGAATCAACAGGGAATCTTGACTCGCAGCGAGAGGGCGATGTATGCCATACAGAGAGATGTCAGAGAATCTAGGCACACAGGTAGAGAATACGCCACAAGGGGGTGTGAAACTTGACTCGCAGCTGGAGGGCGGCACAGGCTGTCACGTGTACGCGCTACGCCTGAGAGAATGTGCAACGCAACCGGGAGTGGCCGGGCTCCGTGATACTAGTAGGGAACCGCGGGTGCATACATGCTCTATAAGGAGAGCGGGAACTGAGATGCGGCAGGTAAGGAGGGAGCACGCCACAGGGGGCGTGTTTCCCAATTACTTACAGCCTGAAACCAAAGCCATGAAGGAATATATCACTGAGAACCTTCTGAGGGGCTTCATCCACTGGGGCCGGGTTTTTCTTCGTGAAGAAAAAAGATGGGACCCTGATGCCTTGTATTGACTACCGTGGACTTAACAGAATTACTATTAAAAATCGCTATCCTATTCCTCTTATATCCGAACTCTTTGACTGTCTTCAAAGGGCTAAAATCTTCTCCAAATTGGATCTACGGGGTGCGTATAACCTCATCAGAATCCGTCAGAGCGACGAATGGAAAACTGCATTCAATAACCGGGATGGACATTATGAGTACTTGGTCATGCCTTTCAGTCTTTGCAGTGCCCCGGCTGTGTTCCAAGATTTCGGCAATGAGATATTCAGAGATCTTCTCAACACTTTCGTAATTGTGTACTTGGACGATATTATAATTTTTTCTAAGTCTCTAGAGGAGCATATTGGACATGTCAAACAAGCATTACTTTTATTACAAGAGAATCATTTATTCACTAAATTTGAAAAGTATCACTTTCACCAATCTTCTACTGTTTATTTCGAACTCTGACATCATGATGGATCCTGCCATGGTCAAAGCGGTTTTGGACTGGCCATAACCCACCACGCTCAAGGCTGTACAGCGCTTCCTGGGGTTTTCCAATTATTACCGCAGATTTATTCAGAATTTCTCTACTTCAGTAGCTCCCCTGATGGCTCTTACCAAGAAAGGAGCATATCCCTCAGCCTGGTCTTCTGCTGCAGTTAAGTCATTTGATGTTTTTAAGAAAGAGTTCGTATCCGTCCCCATTCTGGTTCATCCGGATCCCAAGCTCCCCTTCACCCTCGAGGTGGATGCATCTGATGTCAGTTCCAGAATCACAGGGTAAGGTGTCTCTACCCCCATCCTCTCTTAGTGATTCCAGCGACCAACTACTCGTGGTGATGCGCCAGCTGGTGGACCACTCCTGCAAAGACACAGAGCCAACTATCTCGGTGGATACAGAGCCTGCTGTGGGTCCGTGTGCCCTAGATGAGGTGTATCCAGATGCTGCCGCGTGCTCTGTGGTGGGCCCGATGTGAGATTGCTCATGACCTGGCGGTGGGCCCGTTGTACATTGACGTTCCCCGAAAGCAAGTGCAGGTGCGGCTGGAACCGCGGAAGAGTCCCACGGCCGTGGCGACTCCCAGGGTGTCGGAGGAACAGCCGGATATTAGACCGGAGGAAGAGAATCCCATCGCAAGCCAGCAGAGTGGTGAGATACACTCTTACTCCCCACAGGCTCCGATGGAGGCGTCCGAAGAGAAGGCCACGACCAAGGCCCAAGCAGAGCTGAGGAGCGTCGCTCGACATCCGGCGCCGGACATAGAAGTAGAAGAAGAGGAAGTTACGGTGCTGGACCCAGTCCCAAATGGCGGCTGCCGTCAACTTGGGAGTCCGTGCGTTCCAATTCAAAAGGTCCCAGGACTGGGATTCAACGCTCCTGAGTTTCCAGAAAATGAGTGGACTGCCCCAGAAGTGTCAATAGCAGGTCCCCAGGAGATTGAGGGGTGTGCTATCCCCACTAGCCAGGCTGCGGTGTTTCCCACAGACGGTGTTTCCCACAGATGATCGCTACCAGGCAGTACAGGATCAACATTGTGTACCGGCCATCTGCCAAGTGGAGGGACAATTCAACTCTACCCTGATGTCCAGTGCAGCTGAGGTTGTAACAGTTAGCGTTCCTGATGACCTGCTGGACACCGTGCATCAATGCAGTGGTAAGGTATCAACCCTTTACCCCCTGCAGGATGTAACAGAGACTTTGAGTACAGAGACATTGCTAATCGCTAGGTTCCCAGTGGAAGCCTCTCAAGTGCTTATGGGCAAAGACTGTGTTGTGAATGCCCCATTGAAATTGGCCTCCCTTGAGCACTAAAAGTAGCGCTCCATTCCTCATGTGGTGGACCGAGGAAAAGGTCAAGACCTCTTGGCCTACCGCATCCATGCCGCGGATGGCTGGGTAAGGGTCTGGCACAGAGACCCCATACTATTCCTTCCACCCGGAGGAGAAGGTGGTTTGGAACTAGAGACTGTAGCACCCATTCATGATTTTCAAGAGACTCACAGGAGTCAAAGTGAGGAGCCCTCACTCGATCAGTTAGGGGTACCCCACTATGAGTCTCAGCTGGTCTCGTTTATCAGTGTGATTATTGAGTTATGTACCGTTGATGATAAAGTGCATGTGACCTGTTCTATATACTATGCAATGCATTTTTATTATATAGCTCTCTGCTGTATGACACTTTCCCAAGCGAGATCGTTGGGGATTTCACCAGGGGGAGAGTGCAGCAGGGTCTCCCCTGGTGCCCCTCACCTGTGCAAAGTAGCGGGGACCACTGCAGTATGTCAGGCAGTTGCAGGGGCGATCACGAATCCCGGCGTAATCAGTGATAGGGCGCCGACATCTTGTGCGCGGTCGCGCATGCGCGGTGCGCGTTTGCAGTCGCGGCGGCCATTACACCTAGTGCAGGAAAGTGTAGGGAGGCAGGAAAGCCCCCTAGATGTTGCGCAAGTGCAGGACAGTGGCGCGGTGGCCATTGGTCTAGCGCAGGTGCAGATAGAGAGAGGTAGGCAGCCATTAGAGTGGCGCCCATGCAATCCTCATAGGGAAAAGCCCCAGAGTGGACTACAACTCCCATCAGACTCTGGGGACTGCCCTATGATCCCTGTCACATGTAGTCAGACAGCCACTGAGGCTTACAGATTCTCATTCTGCATGTGGATACATTGTTGTGTGGAGACAGGAAGAGTTAGTTGGAGCTGGGAGAAGGGAGCGGGAGGTAGGTGTAGGGAGCAAGTGGCTTCATACACTAGGTCAGGTTACCCCCAGGCCCCAGCTAGGCCCAACTCACTAGTAGATGTGTAGCTGCTGTGTAGGGAAGGCCCTAAGGTAGGGACTTTACCCTTTTAGCAGTAGCTTAGTCAGTGAGACAGACGCTGCTGTGTGCTCTGACAAGGAGGGAGCAGTGTGACAAGTGTGTCTGCGATCAGACCTGCATCACTCAAGATAGAGACTATCTGTGTGGTGATATTATCTGTATTGGGAGAGGACGCCATTGCTGCGGATTCAGCGTTGGATGCAGACGGGTCCTTTTCTGTTGTTGCTGAACCCAGGCGCAGGAGCCCCGGGCAGGTATTTCTACAAGTGCACCAACTGTACCCTACATACCTGTTTCCTGCAGGCGCTGATCACGCCTAGTGGGTGGGTTGCTGGACTATTGGAACACTTGGGTATAGGTGTAAGGGTATAGCCCAGTTAGGGGCCAGGTTATAGCTGCCAGCTAGTGGCAGAGGGTAACACTGCTGTGTTGCTATTGTTGATGTGATGTGATGTTATTGTTATGCCCATATAGTAAACAGTTATATATATACTTCAGTGTATGTGTTTCCTATTTGTGGGTCCTGTGTCAGGGGTCATTCTATACACCTGGAATCCCTGCACAGGTGGAGGCGCTGTAAGCATACGTTCCAGGATACACCCCAGGCTCCCAGTGGCGGAGGTTCAGGCCTCCTGTGAGCCTAACAGGTATTGCACCACACTGTAACATATGTAGATTTCCCCACATGGTCCCTATCTGCGATTCGGGGGGGGGGAGGGGGAATAACTGTTACACACTAAACAGTCCTATACTTAACCGTGCAGCCAATCTACTCAGTGGGAATAATTTTCCCCACCTATCCCGGAGTTGCCAATACTTTGCCAAACCTGGCAGAGGGCTTCTTAGTTTTTTAAGGGCATGCGCGAACCTCGCACCTTTGCCACTTAGCATACCAGACCTGGCCCCCTTACCTGGCAAAATTTTGTCTGAGCTGGCCAGATATCTGGCCCATTTGCCCGGACATTTTCTAAGATGGGGATACTTGAGTTACAACTCCCCACTTCACATCTTAGTAGGTCGGAGCCTTTGAACTCCGGACTTTTTCAGACATCCTGGCAGCATGCCAGCGCGGTATCTTAGAAGTTCAGGGCTTAATATGCGCCATTCGCTTGCAGGAATTTCCTGCCATACATTTCTAAACGACAGTACTAACAACTTAAGGATTTCCGCTGTCTCCGGCGTGTTGGTTGAAAATTCCAATGTGCCTAACATCTTGGCACAATTTAAAATAGGGGGTCTTTAATTCATCAATTTTTATGTAACACTATAAAAATTGCGCAATATGATATTTCCTGATTTTACCCGAACAGTGCTCACAGCAAATCTCACGGCACTAGGAGATTCCTAGCGAAAGTTAGCAAAAAGCCAGCTGCTAAGCTGCTAGGTGCTGGGTTTTAAAACCATTTTTCCTTTGCACGGTTACAGGAAAACACTGCCACAGTAATACCTTTTATTTTTATAAATTACATTAGTCCCTCCACCTTATACCTGGTGGGAGATACACATACATTTATATTGAAATTATAATGTTCATGCCATTACTGGGTTGCAGAGCTGACAATCTACGATTCCTCAATATGGCTCAGGGGCACCCAGCCGGGCATAATACCTTTATTATTGGCCTGGGTACCCCCTTACCATCATAATGTCCACCAGCCTGCTTAGGCTGGATGCAGGAGCAGGCTGCCAAAGGCAGGCCTTTGGACCCACATATACAGACAGAATGGGGGGGTTGTAATGTTAACGTAGTGCTCTGGCACGGAAAAAAAACCTCAATGAAGGTGTGCGAGTCAGGGGACATGACATCCTTGATCTCCTAGAGCAAATGGCAGGGAACTGTTGTGGTGGTAAAGCTCATGAGGTGAATGATAACATCTGCCTCCATGCAATCTGACCGTTCGAAGTCCAGGAGATCACTTGACTCAGGTTATCCATGACTGGAAAAAGCGGCAAATTATGCTGAGGGACGCCAACATCCAAGCACTGATTACTGGATTTTTTAGCAGGGGATAGTTCAGGAGATACTCCCCAACAGCCACTCCTTGCTTACATATGGAGACCATGCTTCAGGCCATGACAGTTTCATGGTAGTATGACGGCAACACTGAGAGATCTCTCCCAAACCCCTCATGCTTGATAAGGAACAGTTGCTGGTCATACCCATATTGCACAGCTGGCAAAGGAAGCTGGATGCAAGCTGGCATCACTGTGTAGATGGGCCTACATACAGGTTGCTCTGCAGGTATTGGTGGCGGAAGGTGTACACCTGGAAGCACACACATAATTCACTGTCCGTCCTCTGCCAGAGGGAGGCACGTAACACCCACAGAGACCACATGCTTCCCCATCCAGTGAAAGTCCAGCAATTTCCTCTGGATTTTGGGGATAAATTCAGCGGTTGGACTCAGAATAATCAGTTGGTGCATCAGCTTATATGCAAAAAGCTGTTTGATCACCAGAGTTCTTTCCCTGAGGGAAAGCATTTTCGCAAGACCCTACCACGATCCCAGATGAACGTGAGCCATAACTGTGCATGCGGAGTGGCTATGAGGTATCAGTGATCCACCCTGGCAAATGCCTTCTCTTTATCTAGGGAGAGAAAGACAAGACACAGAAAGGTCCTGTGAGTGTAGTGCAGTAAATCCCAGCCCAAAAAGATATTATCAAAGATGGTCCGGGATCATATAGGACTGGTCAGGGTGAATCACCTCTGCCAGCACTGACTTGAACCTCAGCGAGATGGCTTCGGACATGATCTTATAGTCTGTGCATAGCAGCAAGACCAGTCACCATTTCTTGATTTTGTGGAGATCCCCCTTCTCGAGAAGCAAGGTTAATACTTCCCATTTACATGAAAGGGGCATCTTGCCGTCTTCGAGGGCTTCCTCAATGAACTTTTGGAAATCAGGTCTCAATCAAACAGAAGGTTCGGAAGACATCTACGGTCAGCCCCTCCAGCCCTGGAGATTCACCGTAGGGCATGGGACAGAGGGCATCAGAGAGCTCAGCTAGAGTAAGAGGCTTATCCAGCCTCTTTCTGTCACTCTCGCTGACTGTGGGAAGCCCCTCCAATAGCACCCTGCAGGCGCCTGAATTGATGAGATCCGGAGAGATTAAGTTGGAATAAAGAATTCCGGCCCTATCCCTGATGCTATCTGAAGCCATCAGAGGGGAACAGTCTGTCACGGGAGACCGAGACTTATTAACACCTTAATACTGGGATACTGGATTGAGCACAACAAGACGGGTAAAATAAATTTTAAAAAATTTCCTTTTAAGACAAACACACAATTCTTCACAATTACACTCAATTTACACTTACTGGGATGGGGAAACAAAATATAATGTCTATGGAACGAATAACTGGAAAGCAAAGTTCCTAGGCACCACTGCACCGGAGCGGGGTGGTGCGCAAACATAGCCGTGTGACAGTCCTTGGCTAGGGGTGCAGAATGCAAACCATTTCGTTGTGTCCTTATAGGATTAGTTCGGGAATCCTTAGCTCAAACGAATTCTGGAAGAGGGTAGCAATTCTTCATTACAATGTTTTAAACCCTAACATTCCGGAACTCCGCTGACGCTGGAACAGACCTTGGTTGAAGATTAAGATGTTTCTTGGCTGAATCTTACACTGGCGACACGTTTAAAGCTTAGTTGGCTAGTTCCGCAAGCCGGGAGATTTCCCGGCTTGCTAGCCAAATCCCCTCGGCGTGCCGCGCGTCACTGATGCGCGGTCACGCTTCATCGGGTGCCTGCGCCCCATGCGCGCGTGCCCAGAGCTCCCCGAGGGAGCCCTGGTGTCCCGCGATGTGGGGGACGGCGGTAGGGGGTTCCGGGGGACCCAGCGGACCCGGAGACGGGAGGGGGAAGCCCCGATCGGAGGACCGCTCCTCCGAGGCTTCGGCGCGCGCACAGGACACCCCGGCACGCGCCCGGTTACTGTCACGGCCGAGACCGGGTAAAGGTAAGAATAAACTCGGCCGCGACAGTAGGTGAACCTGCCTAAAACTGGGCTGCAGGCATTCTTTTAGGCTTAAGACTCCTATCCTTAACCTGTGCAGCAAATCCCCCCATGGGAATAACTTTTTCCACCTATCCCAGACTTGCCAGCAGCTCATAAACCTGGCAGAAGTGGCTTCACAGTCTGCAAAGGCCATGCGCTAACCAGCCTAGCAGGGTGCCCTTTGAAGTACTGAGTTGGAAATCACTCAGCTCATTGTTCCCAAACATATTAATGGATTAAATATGTTAATGAATTCACTACCGGGCTGACAGGAAAAAGGTTCCTTTCTTCATATTTTAAAATACCTTAAACAAGGTTTATTTCATATGTAGGGAAAAAGGAGACCAAAAGCGCACCAGCAAAAACGGAGCAGGAAGGACCCAAAATGAAAAATAATTAAAAGTGCACTTTAATGTAACAACAGACCCATCCAACGCGTTTCGAACGTCACAGTGTTCTTTTTCAACAGCTATTTTTCTACATTATTTTCATATGTGACTTATATATGAGTTGGTGATATTAGAACAACATGTATGTGTATGACTAGTCCTTAGCTATCTACATTTCAAAAATTAGGGTGCTAGCTCCCTCCTAACGCAAGTTATCCCCTTAATTGAATTGGCTCTGTGATGTGGTTTGCGGTTTGACTTATAATCGTTCTGCTGTTGGAAGCCGGCAAACACTGTAGCATTGCTTGACGGGATCAATAACCGCAGAAGCACTTCACCAATTTACCTTAATTGGTTAACGAGACCGCAGGATACATTATTGCACTCTGCCACTTCAACTAGACTGCAAGCCACTTACCCACTTGAAGTTTGTGGTTAAGGCTTTTCCTGAGCGGTTTGCGGTTAAGGAAGTTATTCAGGGCTTCAATGTAGCCGCTCACCACAGGCACGCTTATTCCATTAACTCTTTGCACAGCGCTAGGAGCCTGTGACAGGGCTGCTTGCATTATTGTGGAAGTTAAAGGCCTGTTTGCTTTCTGGCATCAAGTGCACCGCCTATCTTTCTTTCTTTCGCTTTTTTTTGCTGGGCCCAGCGATCTATTTTTTGTTTCCTTTATCTGAAACCTTACTAACCTTTAATGTGGTGTCCTGAGGTCAGTCAGTACAATGCAGGTGTGGTTGGTGTTAAACACAGTTTGATGTTACACAGCCATGGGCAGTCTCTGTTAAAAAGGAAAAG
The DNA here is from genome assembly GCF_040206685.1 of Ascaphus truei. Taxonomy (NCBI): domain Eukaryota; kingdom Metazoa; phylum Chordata; class Amphibia; order Anura; family Ascaphidae; genus Ascaphus; species Ascaphus truei. The sequence continues at coordinate 431,809,916 of NC_134483.1, forward strand.
GGCATTTCCTTCCTGCATACCATCCAGGGTGGATTATACCATGGTATGGAGGGGGAATTAAAGTAAGTGATACTGGATGTCATTTATTTTGCAGAGTAAAGACATGCATGGGATGTTTGTAAAAGGTACTGTTTTGGGGCTTGCTATAGAAAATTATATGTTGTGTGAAGTGTATTATGTTTGCTAATTGTGTAAGTTTTGGGAGACAACTCCCCTGTGTGGTATACTTAATTTGGTTTGGTCCAAATTAACCAGTAATAAAAGGGAGGGGTTTCTTTCCCTGGGGCGGCTGCACTCCTTGTTGTTGCTGTGTGATAGGAGGTTGTTCTTTTTCTGCACTCCTTGTTGCTGTTATGTGATATGAGGATGTCTGGGAAACTTCAGTGAAAGGATGCAAACTTTCTAATGCAGATATTGCTGGCTACTCTCTGTATGGAGACATCACGCTGGGGGAACTGGTTGTTGTACACCTTGAAGTGGAATACCTAATAAAAAGAAGGTTCAGAGAACAGCAAAAGCCTCTTCCATTCTTCCCAGGGTCTGATGCTGTTGCTTCTTTAAACAAAGGCAGGGACGCAACATTTCACAGAGCCCCCCTTGTTTTGCGGGCACATTCTACACATACAGTATATGTTAACAGGACTGCAGCGAGGTTCTGAGCTGCAGAACTGACACTCCATTTCTACGGTATGACCCAGGGGACATCAAAGGTGATTTACAGGGAAAACATGGCATTATGGTGACCATACCGTTAACCCCTTCATCCCCAACAGGGTTTAGGGGCAACCAGACGGGCATAATACCTTTATTATTGGTCTGGTTATCCCTTCACCGTCACACCGTCATTGGCTAGAAGGCAAGTGATATGCCTTCGGTTGCACCTCTTTTTCTCCAGACCATAGAAGAGGCACCCGTGAATTCAACACCCATAAACAATGGAGGTGAGATCGCACGTATGCTCCCTGTGCCTGGCACTGTTCCAGCTCACGGAGGGCGCACTTTCTCTCCATTTATTTATGCTGCAAACAAAAGGCTCAAGTGCACCTTGCCCCCATCCAATGTGGCAAAGTCACCATTGCAACCTCTTCACGCCATCCAGAAGTCCAGAACCAATGTTGCCCTGGTCCTTCAACAAGGAGTTTTTGAAATGCCATTGAAGTGCCAATAGACCAACGAGGGCGCTGATGTCATGAGCACCACCGTTATGAACGCACAGTTGTGGGCTGTGAATGGCTCCTACCTATGAGGTGGTTAGCTATATAATTCCGGTCGATTCGGGAGTGGGAAACCAAACCATGCCACCCCCTAACGTACATGTAAGTATCAGATGCCCCTGGATGTTCCCGCCAGACCTCAACTAAGGAGAAGTGGTCCCAACTTTGTCCAGATCATTGAGGGCGCAATTAAAAAGTCACCCCGAGTACCATCCACTCATCCACTTTGACAGTATCCAGGAAAGCTGACAGCCTGGCTAAGAATTTCACTCTTTGGGCCCGTTCGATGGAACATACACGTTTAAGAAATTCAATGTATATTCCAGATGACGGACCTGGAGGTGGAGTAGATGGGCTGCAATAACAGCCATGACAAACAACAGCTCTGGCTGGAAGAACTCGGAGGGCAGGGTCACCACCCCACATGGTGATGAAGTGCGGTGGCTTTAGAAAACCCTGCCTTGCCACTCCAGGTACTATCTGGCTTTACCATGAATTGGTATTAGACTCATGCAGGAATCTTACAGAGTTTCCACCCTTTAGCAGATAGGGGAGTACCTGAAACCTGCAGAAACTGTCACTACAGCCATTAACCTTGAGCGTGCTGATGCGAAAAGCCATTATTTTTATGCATCTGGATTACTGCGTGTTCCAGCCACATATTCAATACATCAGGAGGCCTTGTACTCTCGCAGATGGTTTCTGAATTTCCGAGCTCAGAGATGCTGTGTTCCCAGAATTCTTGGCCCTGTGGTTTGCCCTCAAGTATACCTGGATATAGTGAAGGATGAAATTGACATTGACCCACTTTTCTAAGGCCAACTGCACCTTCCTGTCTTTAGAACCATGGTGGGTGTTCTCCAAGATAGGTGTTTGTTCCCTGGTGGGGATAACTGGTTCATCCTCGGGCTCCTCCTGGCTGAGGAGTGTATATTCCCCACCCTCCTCTGCAGGGACTAACCTCCTCAGCTTGATCTTAATAGACCATCCTCTTGGTGTCAGAGAAGGAGGGTCCATTTCACCCTCTATGGTGGGACCTGAGGATGGTGCTGATTGCGCCTTGTTTGGGGCACCTTGAGGAGTGGCTGGAGGAATCGCAGCAGACGTTGTGGTATCCCCAGTATTTTTGGAAGGCACAAAGTGCCTTAACGGCCTCCTATACTCCTTCCTGTGAAACCTGGATGTCACAGATCTCGGGGCTTCTCCAGGAGGGATCTCTACAGTATGACACTCCAAGGTATTGATAGAAGGGCCCACTTGATCTTCTGCCCCAAGCAACATTTGTATATGTGACTAATTAAAAAGTACTCTATCTGAAATAGAGATGTCTCATATTTCTCAAAGGGATGCATTTAATTAGATTATTAGTGTTATTTTCTATTACTGTAATCATTTATTTTCTATTGTTTATGTGTATATGTATTTCTATTTAGAGTGCAAACAGTAGTTAATTGTTTGCGTTTGAAAAATGGTGCTTTTCCATTTAGGGAAGAAGTTTAAAAAATACAAACTGTAATTTATTTGTGGGAACTAGAGGAAAAGACAGAGTGCTAAATTATTGTTTTCTAGTACTTAGCCCAAAGTACTGTACAATGAATATGTATAATGTTTTAAAACATTCCTCACTAATTTGGTCATTATTTAACTGCAATGACAAATGAACATAATGGGGGTCATGCACTAAGCTCCATTAAGTCATTTTTAGAGCGCAAAGTGCTCTTAGAATGTGATGTTGCGCTTAACATGATGCACTAATTCACGCAAACAGGCTCTTTGCGCTCTAAAACTGACTTTTTTGAAGTCCAACTTTGCTCGTTCGTTGCCCTGTTTGCGTTAAATTCTGCCCTTAAGCGGGATGCACCTAGCTACGTAACCTTAGCGTACGCGAAAGTTGCGTTCAACAGAACACGTCAGCTCAAGATAGACGCAAAAAAAGCTGGACTTTGAAAAATGTCTTGCTTTACATTTTTGCATGCACAACACCTATACAACAGGCCAGTGGGTGTCCCTGGCTAACCCCGCGGGGGTCCCCGAGGGAGGCCGGGGGTCACGCGGGTGTCCCCAACTGACCCCGCGGCCGTCCTGGGGTCCCCGTGGGAGTCCCGGGGTACCCGCTGGCCTGCGGTACCAATGTTGTGCCTACAAAAATACTAAACATTATTTCTAACTAAATACACCCCCCTAACACATACAGTACAATAATGTGCAAAATAACTATTATCCAGATATGGATAATAGATTATTTGCCCATTATTAAACACTGCATTAGCATACCTAAATAAAGTGAATAAAAACAGTAGCCAGCTAATCCAATGAATACAAGCAGTAACAACATCAACAATTAATTAATTAAACACTTAACCAATGAAACCAATTAATTCCTAAACCAACTCAAAATGAATAGTAACACTAATGTTATGGATTACAGGTAGCATAAGGTATATATAGCATAATTGTTATAGGTTACAGGTAGCATAAGTTACACATATAGTATAATTATATGTCATAGTACAGCATACTGTCTGAATATTAGCTATTTTTATTGCCCTGGACATAATATCAGTTATTAGAAGTTTTGCAGTTAGGATTTCTTTGATCTGCTGAGAAATGGCCAGGATATATTGTTGTGACATATGTCGTTGAGAGGCAGGTACTTACGTATAAAAGCAGAAGTTGTTTGATCTGTAAGCACTCTGTGGTTAAACTGTAATGCCAGTAAGACACGTCAGAAGCCACAGAAGATGTTCACGTGTCACTCGTACACCACGTACGCCACATACGAAACACACAATAAAAGGTAAGCATAACGCCCTGTTAAAATTAGAACCGAGTGGCAAGCCACACTGAGACGAGACATAGATGAGACTGACATGACCTATCATAATATCTTTGGGTTCATGAGTATGACAGGCATACTAACTAAATAATCTCTGCATAGATAGAAATGGATGGTTAGCTTACTGTTAGCTGTTAGCGTACTGTTAGCTAATTTCTTTGCAATTTTGCTTATGATGTTTTCTGGTTATTTTGTTGTATAAACAACAAACCTTATCTTATACAAACTCTGAGTGACCTTTCTTTATAATAATCTCACAATACCCTGACACAAAAAAGGGTGTGGGACTGAGTTCTGCAGGTGAAACATTGCAATGAGTGCTTCTGCTTAGGGCTGAATATAACTTATCACGAGGCATTACCTGGGAGAAGAAAGTTTGGCATTGTGCCCAGATTATTTGGCGCACATACGTGATTGATACTCATGAGTTATATAAATAAGTCATACATTTATGTTACCCATTTAATCTTTGAAGTACACGTGTATGCTATTTCATCTTTATAATAGAGTTGGTACAAATTTCAATCGTATATCATGGCTGTCAGGGATTTTGCACGAGTTGCAGACCTAAATGTTTTAATGAGGAATCAGTATCAGAGAAATCTAAATGATGGTGAAACTCTTGCATTTGAAATCCAGTTTGGTCCATAGGGACCCGGTGCCAGATATTCATATATAACTGTAGATACTACTGCTGATCCAGTCACATATCAATACATACAACAGGCATATAATCCGTTGACACATACAATCGTTAATTTGGCATATAATGCAGCAACTGTTATTTTGGGGCAACAGCCGGTAATTGCTACAGGCATAGACAGACATGGTCCTATAAATTCTGGTGCAAAATGGGGAGAAAATCGCACACACTTATTTACACCAGTTACATTAATTGAGTTAACACAAGCTGCACGGGATGTAGCGACAGAGCGTGTTAATGCTATTGCAGAAATCACACTGCTAAGAGAAATTGTTAATGTCTTCTTAGCAACAAGAGGAGCTCAAGAGTTAATAGATGCGCCAGCTCTGGTCCAAATCTGTATTCCTATGGCCAATATTAAAGCAACAATTGGTCAACTACCTACTAATCCAAAAGACATTGCATTATGGCATAATGAGAGAACACATTCATTAGATGGAGTTTATCCAACACCCACACCACAACAAAAGCTTGCTTTGGTAAATGCTTTGCTCCCGGCAGGTTTGTCAATCACATTAGCTGAAGCACGAGACTGTGATTCAGTCATCAGCAATGTGTATGAGAAAACTCACGGGAAGGTTACTATTTCATCACTAGCAGATACGCTAGGACAGGTTAATGCCTAGTGGGATAGTAGCTGCTTATATTTTAGGGCTACGTTTTACACAAGGCAACCATGAGATTGTTTGGGTTGTTTAAAGTCACTAATTAAGGGCCAGGGCCTGCTGTTAGACCTTGAGAGACAAATACAAGGTTTACCAGTAGAACAAAAAGCAGAAAGGGTTCATGAAATATTAAAAAATACGTATACTCTCAAAGGAAAAACTCTGACAGGAGAGAACGCAGGAACGCCTAAATCGCAAACCAGTGACAGGAAGCCTGACCGATCTGATACAGACAAGGGGAGAAATTTTCCGAAACAAAACAGAAAGTGGAGAGGATCATACAATCAATATCAGATTCCAGTTTATCCTAGAGACGAACAGTGGGACAGAAAAGGTAATTGTCAGAGAGACTGGAAGTCAGACAATAGGGGTTATCAAAGTCAGAGACAACAAGACACTCCTACTGCATAAACACCACAAAATACACATTATGAACAGCCCCCTCGTTATGAGGGTGGGGGGTCCAGATATAATCTGAGAGAGTACACTAGGACTCCTGACAGGTACGGGCAGAACAAAGGCAGCAAAATCAGATTTCGTGACAAACGTACAGGTTATAATACACAAACCTCCGAACCGACTAACAGTCAGCGAGAGGTTGTAAAACAAGCTACTACTCCAGCAACCACAAAGAAATCTGTGGGCAAAGTTACACAACAGCCTACAGAGCCTCACGAGGAATGAGTAATTTGAAATTACTCATTGAATACAAGGGAAATGTTTTTGACGGTTTTTTAGACACACAGGCAGAAATATCCCTTGTAAGAACTGATATTTTAATTGATGAGGATTATGTACAAAATATCACAATACAAACAATTGAAGGAGAGGGTACTTGTCCTTCGTATTATTTAGAATTAAAAATCAATGGTAGAAAGACTTATGTTGAATTAGTTGAACATATTAATTTAGGATGTGATTTTTTAATCGCTTTTAAGGATGTTGCTTCTTTCATTCAAATAAAAGAGGAAGTGGCAACAAAACCATAGCCAGAGCTGACTGTGAAAATTGACTTGGATGCAATCATCACAGAACAAGTTAATAACAGTGCATTTATTGATAAGGCAAAGTTATATAATTGGTTAATGACACATAAATATATTTTTCAACAATGGAAAAATCAAGTGGGTTTAAGGAAAGGTATTATACATGACATTAATACATGTTCTTCAGTTCCAAAGAAACAGGCCCAATATAAAATTTATCATGCTGCCTTACCAAGCATACACATTGTAATCAATGATTTGCTTAAACAAGGGGTACTATTTGAGCAGTTCAGTCAAATGAATACTGCAGTATATCCTGTGCCTAAAAAAGACGGCACATGGAGAATGGTGTTAGATTATAGGGAAGTTAATAAAGTGACACCTTCAGTGACAGCACAGAACACACATTCACCTTCAATATTAAGCGGATTACAGCGTAAACGCTTTAAAACCGCCATGGACCTAACCAATAGGTACTGGTCTCACCAAATCCCACCTGAGAGTTATTGGCTAACGGCATTTACCTGGAATGGTAAACAATTAATCTGGTCACGTTTACCACAAGGTTTCGTGAACAGTCCATAGGTAGAAAGGATAGAGAAGAACCCAGTGTAGCACTCGAGTTCACCCTCTGGTGATTAGTGTACGATTTAAAATAAACTTTATTGATTCAACACATATATAAAATAATGGGTATTAAAATGACGTACTAGAGGTGGTGGGATCAAAATACTGACAGCCATAGGGCTCGCAATCAATATAGTAGGTGTCTCCTGTTGTGTATTGATATCACACAGGAAACAAAATCCTTATAAAAGACCTCAGTGAGGGTAAGGTAGGGTTAATTCGACAATGTACTGTATCATCAGATCACAATAGGCGGTGTGCATAAACCATAGGTGGTAATAGTGTGACTGGTGATAACTGGTGTACTGAAACAAATATATTGTGCACCAGTAGGTATCAATATGCAGTCTGGTGAACCTTCCTACATGTGTTATATATGTACACGCAGTGTTGTGTGGAGCTGATCATAGGTAACCCCCAGGGGTTCACAGTATAGGCGTATGGTACCCTATAGTGACCTCTGCAACATGTCACCATTAATACTGATAGATAATGTGCATAGAGTGAATTGGTGGGCACTCTGATATGACCAGCTATACACACTGATGATCACTGCATGTGGGGAGGTGGAGGCTGTATACAGTGGTGATATAGCTTAATAGCAGTTTAAAACAGCACATATCTTAACCAGACTGCAAAAGTACTGAGTAGAGCAATAACCCTAATCCTGTAGCATAATAGGAGGCTTTAGGTGTCCATCGGGGCACCAATAGCCTGTGTAACAGCATTAACCCGCGATCAGAGGCATAAATGCGGAAGTAATTACAGCCCTGCGCGTGCACGTGTGGAACCAGAGCCTACACTGGGTTCTTCTCTATCCTTTCTACCTATTCATTGTATACCCTAAGCACCGTTCACCGTTCATATCTACTATTAATGAGGCAGCAGCAGGGGCTCCCCTATCACTTTTTCGTGAACAGTCCAGCCTTGTTCACAGCAGACGTAATCTCACTATTGTCTAAATTTGAGAATATTGAAATTTACGTGGACGATTTGTTTTTGTCACATGACACAGAATCAGAACATTTTAAAGTCCTGACAGAAGTATTGCTTACATTGACAGAGGCTGGTTACCTGGTTTCATTAAAGAAAATAACAGTTTGCAAGAGAAAGTATGACATTTTTAGGCTTTGAAATAGCTGAAAATGGCAGAGGCCTTTCTAGTAATTACAGAGAGAAAGTTTCTAACATCAGTGTTCCTAAAACACTGAAACAGTTAAGGAGCATTATTGGGTTACTGAATTTTTCAATGACGTTTATCCCAGATTTTAATGTGCTGATTGAACCATTGCATCATGCAATATCACACGAGATTAAGTCAGAACAGACTAGGCCGAAAACACCTTTTAAATGGTTAACTGTTGAGGATGAGGCATTGCGAAAGTGATTAGCAGCAGATAATGATGCTTCCTACTTAGCGCAATGCGACCCAACAAAACCATTGTCAGCATATGTAAACATTTCACCACTAGTTGCATACATTAGAATTTAAAATGCCATGGAAGCTGTACCAATTACACTTCTATCTTATGTATTCACAAGTACGGAGAAAAAATATTTGCCGCTTGAAAAATTGTTATCAGCGGTTACACTTACAGTGCTGAAATCGAGAGACTTGGCACAGGGACAGGATATCTATATATACACTTCAGTAGCTTCACTGGCAACATTGCAGAAACAGACCATTCCGGACAGGAAGGCGTTAAGAAGCCACTCGTTAAAGTGGTATACTATAATAGAAGATCCTCAAATACATTTTGTGCATAACAAAACATTAATGACACTGGATGATTTACCAAATCTTTTGATGGAGTGAGATGGGAAACACAGACACATCCAAATGATTATTACACATGCATTTTCTACAAAGATGGTTCAGCTGTAGACTCAAGCAAGGAAGGAGTAAATAAATCTGCAGGTTCAGGAATTTCTAAATATGATGCAGATATGAATCTGCTGCACAGTTGGCAATTACCTATAGGAGATCACTCTGCACAGTTTGCAGAAATTCATGCATTAGCATTTGCTATGAAAGAAGCACTTACAGTTAATGGACATGTACTTATAGTTACAGATTCCGCATACTTAGCACGGTCGGCACTACAGGATCTCCCAATATGGAAATCAAATGGATTTTTAAATGCCAAAAGAAAACCACTAACACATATTGCTAAGTGGAAGGCATTGCTGCCTATCTTGGTCAAAAGCCTGATATTGAAATTGTACATGAGCCAGCACATAGATCGCTTGGTTCTTTGGTTCATACTATGGGTAACCAGTTTGCAGATAGTCTCGCACAAACTGTAAGTCAAAAATTTGCCGTTAACAAAGTGTTGACAAGGGCACAGTCAAAGTCAGTCAGTCTCGATGCAGAGTTGTATGCTTGTCTGGATACTACCAGGCCTAATCCACCTGGTTATCCTAAAAAATACTCATATAAACTGGTTGACAATAATTGCATGGTTGTAATTGATGCTAATGAATTCATTGTTCCCCGGTAGCAAGCAGAATGCAGATAGCTATGCAAGCACATGACAGTGTGGGACACCCTCACATAGGGAGAGAAAAAGTTTTGTTGACACTGAAACAGGTGGTGGCCGAATATGAGAAAAACTGTTAAGACAGTTTAAAGAAACTGTAAACCATGTCTGTTGGTAAACAGTCCTAATCATCAGACACCACCATTTATTATTAATGCAATACCGAGCAAGCCATTTGATTTAATATATTTAGATCATATTGGATCATTATCTCCATCACATTCCTACAAACATGTTTTGGTTTGTGTTGATGCTTGTACAAGGTTTATGTGGTTATACTCCATTCGTAGTACGACAGCTAGCTCTACGATTAATTGTCTCATCTCCTTAGTAAGCGTTGCTAAGCCCAAGGCCTTTCATTCCGATGGTGGACCTGCTTTTACTGCAACAGAAACCAAGGAATGGGGAGCAATAATAGGTATTGAGTGGGCATACAGCTCGCCGTCCCACCCTGAGTCTTCAGGAATGGTCGAACGCAAAAATAACGAGGTTAAACAACTTTTTTTTTTTATTATAACTTCAAGTTTATTGGAAATTTTTAGTATAAATAGCACTGCAATACATATAACATGAACATTCACAGTATTACATTCATTTACGATACTGTTAGACTCTCCCACTGGTACATCTAGTGATCACATATAAACATAATGTCCCTGATACCAGCCGGTATATTTAGGCAATATAAACTTAGGGAACAAGAAATTAAAATTCAGGGGGGGAGAGTGGGGAGGGAGGGGGAAGAAGGGAGGGGGAGGGGGCAGGGAGAGGGGGGGCGCGGGCACTCTACTGCCTTTTTCCTGTAAGTGGCTGACTAATTTGCTGTGCACAATTTGTTTGCAAACCCTTTGGGCCGCCCACAATGTTTTATAAGATGTACCCTCATCTAGGTCTCGTAGTCCGATTCGCTCTCTTTGAACGAGAATGCACTTGGGATTATCATTGCCAAATCGTGGCTACCTCAACCCCGGGATGTCTGTCTGTTCCAGCCAAGGCGTCAAGACTTTAAGATATTTGTTACCAGTGTCATTGACCAGACTCATCAATTTTTCCATCTGGCATATGTACCATAATTGATTCCAAATCTTAGGCATATTTGGGATCTCTGGTTGTTTCCACATAGCTGCGATCTCGCACCTCGTTGCTGTTGCAAAATGTGCAACTAGTTTATTGCCTGATTTTGATAGGCCCTTCCATGGTCTGTTCAATAGGAACAGCCACGGATCAGGGGGAATTGTAAGGTCAAAAATCCTCTGGATCCGATGTCTAATTTCTTCCCACAGGTGTGAGATCCGAGGGCAAGATCACAGCATGTGTAACAGGTCCTCCGATTCTCCACATTGTTTAGGGCACAGCGGGGAGTATCCAGTGACAAACCTTGATAATTTTAGTGGGGTGAGGTATCACCTCATCAGTACATTATATGCATTCTCCTTCAAAGTAGTGCATATGGAGCTCTTAGCAGTAGCCTCCAAGATAGCCGTCCAGTCGTCCTCCTCCAATTCCTCCCCTAAATCCATTTCCCATCTATCTTGGTACACCAGTTTTTGTCGTTGCTGTGATCTCCCAGAACCGACCACTTCTCTATAAATCTGCGATGTAAGTCCCCGTGTGTCTGTTTTCGTCAGACAGAGATTTTCAAATGTGGTTAGGGGCGGGAAGGGAGAATTTTTGGCGAAGAACGCTCTGACCTGGAGGTAACGGAAGAATTCGGAATGTGGGACATTTTTTTCAGATCGGATTTGCTCGAATGATTTAACCCTGGTCGGTATACCCTCCAGATCTCTTAGCCTATGATATCCATATGTTTTCCAATGCCCTGCGGCGTTTGCTGCTAGTCCCGGTGCAAAGTCAGGGTTGCCCCACAAAGGGGTCATCAAGGAGTGTCTTGAAGTCAAGGCATGTTTATATTTCGCGGTCTCCCATACCGACAATGAGTTGGCCACCGAAGAGAGCGGCCGTTTAGCCCATTTAACAGCTGTTTTGCGTAACCACAACAAATTATCTATCTCTAATGGGGCACAAGCCCTCTTTTCTAGATCCACCCACCTTTTCAGTGCTGGGTTGGTCTGCCATTGTGTGAGTTGACACAATTGCGCCGCTTTATAATAAGAGACCAGGCAAGGTACCGCTAGGCCCCCTGTCCGTGTGGTTTTTTTCATAATTGTCTTATTTACTCTCGGTTTTTTCCCTCCCCAAATAAACTCGGAGATATCAGACTGAAGTGAGAGTATGTCCTTCAGTCTAAGTGGCACCGGTAGAGTCTGAAACAGGTATAGGATACGGGGGAGATGATTCATCTTTACACTATGTATCCTACCTATCCAGGAGATCTTATAGGGCATCCATTTTTTTAAGTCCACTTTCAGTGTCTTAATTAGCTTGGAGTAATTAGCGTCATAGATGCCTCTGTAAGTGATGTGGACTCTTTGGTGATGTGGAGTAATTAGCGTCATAGATGCCTCTTTGGTGATGTGGACTCCTAGATATTTAATGTGTTTCGGTTGCCAATTAAAATTAAAGTTCAGACTCAGTAGTTTTTCAGTTTCTTTTGGAAGGCTAATATTCAAGGCCTCGGATTTGGTTTGGTTTATTTTGAATCCTGATATTCTATTGAATTTATCCAACAGGTCAAATAGGTTCGGCAGGGAGGTTAGAGGCTTGGAGATCAGCAGCAATATATCATCTGCATACAGGGCAACCTTATGGGATTGTGAATGCACCGTAATCCCTGATATATCTGGGTTGTTACGGATCTGCGCTGCCAGAGGCTTCATACATAGGGCGAATAACGGGGGGATAATGGGCAACCCTGTCGTGTGCCGCTTTTAATTTGAAATAGATTCGAGGGGAAACCCTGATGTATGACCTTGGCAGCGGGGCCCGAGTATAGCGACATTATCACCCTACTCACCCTTTCCCCAAAGCCGAATGCCCCGAGCGTCTGTTTTAAATAGGGCCAGTCAATCCTGTCGAACGCTTTTTCTGCATGCAGACTCAACATCATAATGTTTAATTTCTGATTAGTGGCTATTTCTAGCAGATCAATGATTCGTCGGGTGTTGTCCGCAGCTTGTCTACCCATTATAAAACCGACTTGACCTGGATGAATGAGTATGGGCAGGATATGACTTAATCTATTGGCCAGTAGTTTGGCGTAGATTTTTACATCCGTGTTGATTAGGGAGATTGGTCTATAACTTTTGCAATCCTGCGGATCTTTCCCTGGTTTATAAATTACTGATATTGACGCCTGGAGCATCTGCTTCGGGATCGGGGCTCCTGCCAAAACAGTGTTATACATTCGGAGCAGCCACGGGGCTAGGTTCTTGGTGAACGTCTTATAATACTGCCCCGAAAACCCATCCGGCTCCGGGGCCTTTCAGGGTTTGAGGTCTGTGATGACCTGGGTAAGTTCTTCCAATGTGAAATCAGCCTCCAACCCCTCCCTGTCCTGCGCGCTCAGCCCTGTTAGGTTGGACCTTGCTAGAAAATCTTCCATGGCCCTTGCCGTTTTGAGATTATGTGCCACTTTCTCCCCATTATATAAATTTTCGTAAAATGATTTGAATTCCTCGACTATGCTTTTTGGGTTGGATCTGGAAGAGCCGTCTTTCAAACGCACCGCCTGTATATTGTAATTGGGCTGTCTAGTGTGTAGTTTGCGCGCTAGCATGGTATCCGGCCTGTTCGCCTTTTCGTAGAATTTCCTCCGTGACCAACTCAGAGATTTATCAGCCTGGAAGACCAACAGCAAATTTAGTTCAATTTTGGTGTTCTTTAACTCTATTAGGGCCCTCGGATCTTGTTTCAGTTTGTGCCTTGATGTAAGAGAATTTAACTTGGCTTGGAAGGCTGCTATCTTATTATTGCGCTCTCTCTTTCTACGGGCTGCAATGCCAATTAGCGTGCCCCTTATGGTTGCCTCATGGGCCTCCCAGAGGGTGAGGTTGGAGCTCACCGAACCATAATTAGTCATAAAGAATTGATCGATCTCCTTTCCGACTGAGCCACATATATCCGGGATCTTAAGGAGTGACTCGTTTAGCTTCCAGTTTGCACCAGGTCTATCAGGGCGAATTTGGTTGCACCTCAGCTCTATAGGCGCGTGGTCCGACCATGAAATATAATGGATCGTCGCCTGGGCGACCAAGGGGACCAGTCTACTAGATATGAAGAAGTAGTCGATTCTGTTGTAAGCGTCGTGGGGGTGGGAGTAAAAAGTATAGTTTTTTTCAGTGGGGTGAAGTTCCCTCCAAATATCCACTAACTGGGCTTTCTTAAGACCTGCTTTTAGATTGTCAATCACTTTCTTACGACAGTTTCTAGCGATACCTGATCTATCTAGCTTCGGGTTCATGGTAAGTTTGAAGTCTCCTGCTAATATTATGTGTCCTTTGGCTACCTGATTTAGTTTCTGAAAAATGTCCCTAAGGAATTCATGACTTTGTTCACCAGGGGCATACATCGAGGCTATTGTTAGTGACTGTTCTTGTACCGAACCCACCACTATCAAGTATCTGCCTTCGCTGTCTCTCCTGATTGTTTCTAAAGTGAATGGTACCCTGTTGTGGAAGAGAACTCTGACCCCCCTTTTTTTTATGCAGCAGACGCCAAGTAGAATTGTGTAAATTGTCTATCTAGGAATTTGGGTGCACTATTACGGCTAAAATGGGTTTTCTGTATTAGGAGGATGTCGACCTGTTTTGTCTTAAGATCTGTGTGTGCTACATTTCTTTTTGTAGGGTTGTTGAACCCCTTTACGTTAATAGATATGAAGTTCAGCGCCATATAGTAAGATCGGTGTCTGGGATCCGCCTAGTACTGATATTATTCTGAGGTGGTCTAAATCTGGGCCTCCTATTATCGTGTGTGTGGTTTGTGGTAGAAATGTGCATCGGGGTTAAACTTACCCTACCCTGACGAGAGGCCCGCAGCCCCAAGGGAGGGAGAGGGGGGATGAGGGGGGAGGGGGAGGGGACAAAACAGGGTAAACAAAAAGAAAAAGAGAAGAGCCTTGTCTGGGCTGATCCAGAGTCGGCTCTTGTGCCCTGCTTGTCGGACAGCCAACTGGCACCCACATATAGGGTGTTCCAACGGGGACACCCCCGCCCCGCCGACCCCCCCTCTGAATCGCCGGCAGTGACCCCCTCTCAAGCCGAAGCCTGCCCAGGGCACGCGGGGAAACTAGCCCTCCTTAGCTGCTCCCTATCGCATCGCACCGGTAATGTCTCTATTTTTCTACCCCCCCCAAGATCCCGATCACTGCTCCCTCAGTCCTGAGGCTGTGGCCCGGCTCCGACTGTCGATCCCTCCACCGCCAGTGCTCTCTGACCTGGAAGTCCCCTAGGGGGCGGAAGTGCCCGAGCGCCGGGGAGTCTCAATCATGACGTCGAGATGTGCTCAAGTCTGCAGCTCCTCCCTCACTCTCTTTGCGCCTTTAGCCTGCTTTCCCGCTCACAGCCTCCCAGCATGTCGCAGAAGATGGGATTCAACGTCGCGTTGCTGCAGTTCTCGGAGAAGACCACCAGGGGGGGACGGTAGAGGGAGAAAGGGGGTGGCCCGGTATTAAAGGGGTTGCACCCCATTTGGCCATCCCCTGACCTCACCAGGGAGACAAGGGGTTAACTGGGCTGAGGTCCAGAAATGTGATTTAACCCTTGTTATGACATGAAAATGGGTATTCCACTGTTCCCATGCTTTATTGTAATATCTGGTTTAATCAGTGTCGGCATCACACACACACTAGGATCCATCCGGGAGCACAAGGGTTAATAGTTCTTTAGTGATTATAGCCCTTTGTGTAATTTTCCTGCCTTTTCAGGCACCATTTTGCAGGGTCCCATAAGCCGCCATTGGAGCTACATGCGTTTCAATGGTGAATCTTGCTGTTTTGGTCTGGTTTCCTGTGAAGACCAGCAGATGGCGACCGAGAGGAGGAGCGGCGGTTTCCCATTGTAAGTTAATGGGCCCATTGACTTCAATGGAGATTCCTCGAAGGAGCTTTCCAGGAACGAGTCGGCTGCCGTCCAAACCGCAAAACCGCAAAGCGGATACTTTTTCAATAAGAGAGCTTTGATCACTTAGCAGTCAAGTTCAACGACAAGTGGCATGGGAATAAACAGTTCTAGAGAACCTAGAAATAAAAAAAAATTGCCCCTAGTTCCTAGGCCTCCCCCCACTCGACAACAACCGGGTCCCCGAATCCTGGACCCCCGATAAGGGTCAAACCGAGAAGAGCGGGTCGCGCCATAGGTTCCAATGGCGGCGGCAGAAACAGCTCAAGAAAACGGCTAAGTGTAAAAAGCTGAAATTTAGGAATCCATAGCTCCGGTTCCGGAGGGTCCAGAGGTCCAGGGTTTAGGGTACCTGTAGTCACTGCTCCGGCATCGCTGCAGAACCATAATTGACCCTCTTGGACCAACCCGACGGATTATGGACCCCCTTGAAAGTTCGGGACTTTTCCCATAGACTCCAATGGCGGCCAATCTCCATTGACCGGCTATGGCGGAAAACCCCCATTGACTTCAACGGCGGCGTAGTCCCATTGAAAGTCTATGGCGGCGGATTCCCATAGCCGCCAACGGCGGCGGTTTGTCATTGAAAGTCTATGGCGGCGAAGCCCGTTGTTTTCAATGGGGATTTAGTGAAAAACCGTGATTAAATTTACAGCGAGTTCATTGTATTAAAATAGGAAACGGTTTAAGGTGTAGTTGTGTTACTCCGGTTCCGAGGATCATAGCAAGTCGCAAATTGGACCCTAGGGTGTCCCAGTTCCAGCATTGAGAACTGGAAAGTTTGGACCCGCTGGACCCAACGGAACCGGATATTTTAATATGTTTGTGTTTTATCTTTAATACTGTGTCCCAAGGTATGGACAAAAACCAGAGGAAATTCCTCTAGCCATAAGGCAGCAGCTGGTCAGGGAAGCGTCCCAATGTCTAGAAATTAAGTGCTGTTCAAAGGAGTTTACCACCTCCACTGTTTGCAGGAGGGCGGAGATTACTCAAACCAGAGAAGGCTGTAAGTGTCCCATTTCACACCTTACAACAAAGAGTATCCTGCCAGGAACTCCGTTTAGTAGACTGGCTGGCATCCCTGATGCAAATGTGGGATTACAGAAATGAGACCCTAGAGGCCAACTGCGCATGTGCCAACTAGCTGGGGGGCATGTATCATAATGTGTTCCCACGTTAATGACTGGCTACAGTAATTGTGATCCAATCACCTGTACTTAATGTTAAGGATAGGGTTACAAAAGGTTTATAAACTGTTGTCCACCCTTTATCCTTTGTCTTCTGATATCATCTTGATTGTACCTGATTGCGAGAGAATTGCTATGCTACATACTTCTCATCCCCCATCCCCAAAGTAAGTGTACTTCTTGTGTTGTTACTGTACTATATTGTGTGTTCACCTATCCAAAGGAATAAATATACTTTATTATATCTAAGCCTCGTTCAGTTCAAACCCAGTTATTTGGTGTAAATTACAACCTGTCATAAGCTATCGTCACAGGGACATTACAGGAACACCTATGGCTGGCCATTTTAACACGAGGGGGGAAAATGGGGTTCGGGTCCCTTTAAGCGCCCAACCGGTCCGGCTGAGCTGCGGAGGACTTTGATCTCATGTGGCTTCCTCTGACCCGGCTCCCACTCTGCTCCAGGTCGTTGACGGAGCCGGATCAGCTTCTGACTCTAGGTAAGGGGGCTGAGAGGAGCCAGGGCTGGGGGGGTGCTGTTGCAGTCCCAGCTTCTTGAGGAAGCTGTCTCCATCTTCGACCCTCTGCAGTGTATTTGCTACACCGTTCCTCACTACTAGGAGGGCGAACGGGAACAGCCATCTATATTTGACTCTCTTGTCCTGCAGGATTTTAGTCACTGGTCCCAGGCTGCGTCATCTTAGAAAGGTAGCCGGGGATAGGTCCTGGAAGATCTGGAGCTTGACGCCTTCAAACTCCATGGTTCTTGCTTCCCTGGCCACCCGACAGACCGAGTCCTTAATTTTATAATAATAAAAACGGACTATTATGTCCCGTGGGGGGGCTCCTGCCTGTGGCCTCGAGCGGAGGGCCCTATGGCACTTGTCAATGTGTAAGTCCTGGGCGGATTTATCTGGCAGTAGATGTTCCAGCCACTGCTGAACATATTCCTCCGGATCGGTCACCGTTTCTGGCACCCCACGGATGCGGACATTATTACGTCTGTCCCGGTTTTCGGTATCCTCTTGTTTGTCCATGAGGTCCCGGATCTTGTCCTGCAGCTGGGCTACCGACTTGTTAGTCTGCTGGAGTGCCCTCGTGTTGGCGTCCATCTTGGTCTCAAGGGACCCGGTCCTCTCCCCCAGCCCATCTAGGTCTCTCCTCAGATTCCACAGTTCTCTGTTGAAGAACTGTTTAATCTCAGTGCAGAACTCCCTGAGATCTTTTCTAGTGACCGGTTCGTTGTCGTCCGCTCTTGCTGCCGGTCTGGCTGCCTCAGCCTCTGTCTCCATCCCTGTTGTAAGGGGTCCGGGGCCATCTCCTGCTGCTGTTTTTTTAAAAAAAAAAAATGGTAACCAAATGGGTCCTTCTGCTTGGGTTTCCCTCGTGTCGGCATCACTGGGTGTTCCCATGAACTACCGTGCTTAGCTGCTTCGTGTGGGGTCGTTTGAAGTGACGCTTTTTGTTGATTATTATGCCGATGCGAGCAGAGCTAGAAACCTAAGCTTCCATCTACTCTGGATTCGCGCATGCGCCCCCAGGTTAAACGACTTTTAACCAAAATGCTATCTAATCGTCCTACACAGTGGTACCCACTTTTGGTTACGGTCCAGATTGGTCTAAATAATATTCCTAACACAACAACTGGTAAAACACCACATGAACTGTTATATGGTACTCCTATGAATACACAGTTTAATAATGATTCTATTTCTGTCCCAGGGAGACTCGAGCAAATATTAATTGTACAAGAATTGAGGGATTCTTTTTCCCATACAGCCCACACACCACATAATCCTAAAGCTTGGACGCCGCAGATTGGACATTTGGTCCAGGAGAGGGTTGCTAAGGTAAAGCCGTTGCGGCCTAAGTGGAAGAAACCATCCACGATACTGAAAAAGTTAAACGAGCGTACCTTTGTTATCCAAGATACTAACGGCAAAGAAAGGACTGTGAGTATAGACAATCTTAAACCCACAGCTCACTGCAGTGAAAAAACTGTAAAAGATGGAGGATATACCATATCTGGCACAGAATTCAATGGAGCTGCAGTCTCTCGAAGCACAGACTGCAAGGCCACAGGATGTGGAAATGAATCACACAGGTGAGGTCCAACAAGCTGAAGCTGACTTCCCTGACCCTGACCAAAGATATACATATGTTTTACCTGCCATACCCGATCAACGCAATATTTTCCGGGAGGCCTATCAAACAATGGATAAGGTAATCACGAAGAAAAGACTGTTTAAGACTATTTTGTGTCTCTCAATCTGTTTTGCTTTTCTAGCAATATCCGCCAGTGTTATTTTCAGGTTACAATGGCATTTTGTGACTAAACAAGAAGGCGAGATCATCAACTGGCAACGTACAGCTGCACACGGTATTACCACACCAGTCTCCAGAATCGTGAAACGAGGACTTCACTATGATTTGAAACCGGTGGAGGTACAGTCAGTGGGTATACCTCAAGGTGTGTATTGGAAGCCGTTTCCTAAACCTATCATCCAGAAACAAAAGACTTTGGGGATTTCACAGGTTGTGCTGTTTGATTCAACTGTGCTAGCTAAAGAGGCTGGTATCACTACGCCAGAAGGAAGGAAATTGGTGACACGACATGTGAATACCCAGATGAAACAGCTGTAATCTACGAGAGTGAAATATGATCTACCCCTGCATGACCATTGAAAACAGCAGAGCTACCGTGAACAACGTTGTTATGCTGAATTTGGACATTGCTATTTCATTGACTTTCAAGGGACACGTAAAAGGCCAACGAAGGAGCTGAAAGCTGATCATTGCCCTCGGCCTGGTGTAACCATAGACAATATAAGGTATAAGCAATACCCTATTTTCTATCTGAATACAGGTCAGAATACTCAGAAAGGATTTGTTCCCAACGGACAAATTGATCCTAGAGTGGCATTCTGGGAAGGTGCTGAAGAAGAAGAGTACAGAATACTTGGAGGGGTAAGAGCCTATAATTCTGCTGTTTTCTGCTCTGACAGTATTTACTCAGAATGGTGGGACCCATCCACAACCGCTGATGAACTGTTACTGAAACTAAAAGATGTGATTTAAGATGCTAAAACTGGACAGCTACAGACAGAAGCACTTCCGAAAGAATGGAATATAAAAGGTGATGGTATGTTGTTTCGTGAACCTACTGCATGGGACACTTGCACTCAACCACGCTTTGCAACCTTTACCAATAATACATACTACAGCCATTCATGTAAAGGTTTCAAGAATGCGTGTGGTATCACATTGGAGAAATTAATCGATGAAGGGATTTGTGATAAGGACAATATAAAATTCAATTACGGGTGTACTCCCTGTTCTTTTTATTACAATCTCACGGAAGGCTATTTTAAATGGCAACCAAAAATGATTGATCAAGGATTTTTACATTTTTCTGGATTACGGGGTTTTTGGTGTGTGGAGCAAATAGTGATTATGAAACCTAATTATAAAGTGTACTCCCTGTTCCAGAAATGTCTCAATGATAGATTACATATAAATGTAGACACGGTAATCAGGGCAATGAGCTATTTGATGAATGTACAAATAGCTCCAGATGATAAACCCTGTGAATATGACACATGCACAACACATAATATTGTTAACATGCCCTACTCAGAGGCAATGTGGGATACAAATGCTACAATTAATACCATAGTGTATTATCAAAATGATACATATTTAATGAATGAATATAAGGTTTCAAGTAAATCATCTACTAGGAAATTGCTTACTAACGATGATATTCTTATCACCACAGGACACCTGCTGAGTGATTCTATTTCTGTTATAAGCCAAATCTCAGACTCAAATGATGAAGAATTCAGGAGAGGAATTTTGGTGTTAAGGGATCATCTGATAACATTTGCTTCATACACAATTTCAGACATTACAGTGTTATCTGAAGAAATCAAAGTTTTGGTTATTCTTAATCACATCACTTCTATAAGGTTAACATTGCAAAGTCACAAGATTGACATATCACTTTTAAATCTCACATGGATCACACAGAATCTCAATTTATGCTAGTGCCCATGCGCAAACAGGTATTGGCCACCCTCTCTGTGCATACATGAACCTCTGCACATGGCGGTGTGGCCCACAAGATGGTGGCGCCCTCCAATGGGAGCTGCCATGAGTCCTTGGCGATGTGCTCGCCGCCCCACACCTTGCCCTGCAGCCTCCCCCGTAGCACCACACACCCTGCACTACCAGTGGTCTGTCGGCATCCCAATGGCACCCGCACACACACCGCGATTCTCCTGGGGGTAGGATGACCCAGGGGGAACCCTGCTACACATGGATGCATCTCTACCTTGGAGAGTCGAAGTTCTGCCACCCAGTCTTACCCCTGTCCTCTCTGCAGGCTTTTGGTGTTTGCAGGGCTCTAACCCAGGTAGGTTTCATCAGACAACGTCACCCCATTGACAGTCATACAGGCAACAGCATACATCAACACCGACACAGCAGCGAGTGCCAATACTCCAGCCTTGGTGTGGCCATTTTATAGGGGAGAGAAGTTGGATGGGCACTATGTCAGCTGTAAAGTGGGAGACCAGCGAGAGGAGCATTAGAAGAGGAAGCACTTTTTTTATTGTGCTGATAAAACTGTAGTCTGCACAAGAATGGTAATTAGGATTCCTTTCAAACAAATTGCGATTGTTAATTTAATTAACTTACTGTAGTGCCAACGAGTATTCTAAAACAAATCTGGGGCAATCATCAACAAGACCCAGGTACATTCTGGGTACATCCTGGGCACATGCTGGGTACATGCTGCAACATTTCAGTGACATTTCTGCAGACAGACTAATGGCCCATTGATTAACAGTGGGGGTCCCTGGCAGTCCCATTCAAACTGAATAGGACTGCCAGGGACCCCTACTGTGTTAATCCAATGGGCCATTAGTCTCTGAAGAAATGTCACTGAAATTTTTGCAACATGTACCCAGCATGTACCTGGCTCTTGTTGGTGATACCTCCAGATTTACCAAGTCAAGTTTAAGGCAAGTTCTAGAATACTCGTCGGCACACCTGTATATTTTCAAAAATAGGGATATACAGTGGCGGCTGCCTTTAGCCTCGTGCGGCCGTAGCGGCACAACTCTGACAACCGCAGGCAGATGCAGCATGTTTTTTTTTCCGGAGTATATTGCAGTATTTTAGCGTTCGTAATATTAGCATTTTATTATCACTGTCTGCAATACTGCAATACCGTCTAAAAACTCAGGGGGGCGTTCGCGAGCTGTTGTCTTTGACGTCTAAAACTTTAGCAGTTAAACCTACGTCAGTACACAGTCTGCGTGTGCGCGCGCAGTAATTGTATATTTGCATATTTATACATGCATTTGCAGTGCTGTATGTCTCATTTGAAAATAGTTGAAGCGCATAGGCGTGTACTGTACTGTAACAGTATCACATTTCGGCATATACAGCATTCTCCCCTCACTCGCCCCCGCACACACACAGGATAATTTACTGCACTGCAGGGTATCTCAACTTCTTATCTTCTCTACAGTTCAGTACACCTCTCCCACACCATTCCTTTGAATGTGTTTCTTTCTGGTTTCAATCACATTCCTGCTTGCTTGTGAAGTTCAAGAGTGATTTTTTATTTTTATTTTCTCCACAAACCTGCCTAGACCAACTTGATCTGTGCTGTAGCTTTTGACTGCAACCATGTGCATTTGACTGCACATGGTTGATTTGTGTGCTTTTTATGTACTGTATTTAGGGGTGTAGGGATAAAATTATTATGATAACCTGCATTTTGAAAATATTCAATTTCTTTGAACTGCAGTATAGCTAATCCTTCATGCAGCTGTACACTGTACCCCCCTCCCCCACGCACACACACAAGGCTCGCTCAAGGATTTGAAACTCTTATCGACAGAAACCTCTACAGAGTCATTCAGTTTCTGAAGCTTGCCATTGTGTTTTTAATCCGTCCCTAGCCGAGCATCACCTCTCTGCACCTGCGTGTAATCCTCTTTAGGATGGGAGCTACAGTACATAGCTGATGATTACTGTGCATGCGCCTGTAAATTCACCACTGCTTGCTTGCGAAGTTCAAGAGTGAGTGACCAAAAAAATTCTCCTCATTTTTTATTTTTATTTTCTCCACCAGCCTGCCTAGACCAACTTGATATTATGATATTCAACCTGTGCTGTAGCTTTTGACTGCAACCTTGTGCATTTGACTGCACATGGTTGATTTGTGTGCTTTTTATGTACTGTATTTGGGGGTGTAGGGATCAAATTATTATGATGACCTGCCTTTTGAAAATATGCCATTTATTTGAACTACAGTACAGCTAATCCTTCATGCAGCTGTACCCTGTATGCACACACACAAGGCTCGCTCAATGATTTGAAACTCTTATCGACAGTGTCATTCAGTTTCTGAAGCTTGCCATTGTGTTTTTAATCTGTCCCTAGCCGAGCATAACCTCTCTGTGCCTGCGTGTAATCCTCTTTGGGATGGGAGCTAACTGATGATTACTGCGCATCACTCACCCATCCACCCCCCCAACACTTTGAGGCTTTGTTTATGGTAACGCTTTTGAAAATCCCTTCTCAAATTTGATATGTAAATCTGATTTGCACAGCAATGAAATTGAGAGTTAAAAAAACCATTATCTGATTCATGTTGTTGATGCAGTAAATTACCACTTTTTGTCATTCTTTCTTTTTCTTTGGTGTAGGTGTGGGGGGAGGGTTGTCAATGATTATGATTATCATGAATGTAAAGAAATATTTATTTTATTTTATCAGGAACAAAAAAAATAAATATAAAAATAATCATGAATTATACAAAATGCAGTCTTTATTAAGTTCTTCTTTCAGATGGAAATTGAGGACCGGTGGATAATCATGAATAATGCACATTGATAATAATATTAATTAATAATATATAATATATTATTATATATATAGTAATATCATTTTTTCCGTCTTTATCTTCTTCCTCATTCTGTGTACAGTACAGTAGTTCATTGAGAGAGGATAGGTTTTGTGTACATCATGACTGCAGTTTAGATACTGTACACTTAACTGTACAAACAGTTCACAGACTTTACACGATACCCCCCTCTCCCGCAGTCCATCCTTTTTTTCTGAAAAGACAAGAAAACAAAAAATTAGTGCAGTTATGTGCATACTGTATTATGGCATTGTGTGCTGTGTAGTACTGTCAAACTAGTCTATACTGGAACTACTGTATACTGTGACTACTGTTAAATACTTTGCAACCAGATGGCTGGTGCTGCTCTCTCTGGAAAGAAAAAAAATTCAGCAGTTAGGTGCATACTGTATTATGGCATTGTGTACTGTATAGCTCCTCCATATTACATAGTTACATAGTTACATAGTAGAAAACGCTTGTTCCGGTGGGGAGAAGCAGATCAGCGGGCACCACGATGCAGAAAGAATTGAATTAAAGCTGGACTGTGCTGTATAACGATTCCTTTATTTCGGCATGGATAAAAAGAGGAGGGGAAGCATACCCCTGCACCTCTAACGCGTTTCACCCAGTAATTGGGCTTTCTCAAAGAGTAACATTACCCGTGTGTGAGGCACTAAAATACCAAGAGAGGGCCGGACGTCATCCAGCCAATGGGCTACGAGTGTGTCACGAGCGGCATGATGGGATACTGAGTTTATGGCAGGGCGGATATGACGCACGTCAGCCTATGAACTTCAAGTATGCCAAAAGCAGCATGATGGGATATTGAGTCCCCAGCTGAATGACGTATCGCGCGGCACACAGTGGCATCCGTGTCATGCGCAGTTGGGACTAATAGGTCTAAAAACAAAGTGTAAACATTTATGCAATCTACATATAAATTAAATAACAATTCATGATAATTAATAAATGTCTTATATCAAAAAGTGACATATATATATCAGTATATAGAAAATATTAATGAAACCATATATGTATATATGGCTGTAGATGGCAAAATTATGATAGCAATGGTTAATTAAAAACAAGTAATGGCAAAGGGTAATAGGTATTTCCAATACATAAATACATAAGTATTGATACTTTGATAATTTTATGACATATATATTATACATTTGTGTATAGACTGTTCAATTTAATCATAGTCAATTCAAATAGAGAATGTTTAATATGATTGACACCAATGAAATTGATATTCAAAAATAAAACAAATATAACATCCATACCAGACTCTTTTATAATTTGATGTAATATCAATATTCCTAGTGATCTGTATATAATGATAAACAATACCAGTATGAATATTGTAAACTTCATCTAATAGTGTTTAATAGGAAAAAGAAGAAATTGGGACAGGGTAGGAAAGGGGAGGTAAGGGAAAGGGGGGGGATGGGGGGATGGGAGAGGGAATGGGGGGGGAGAGAAGGGAAAATGGGGGGGGGGGGAAGGGGAATAAATAATTTATAACATAACAAGTTTCCATATTTCCCAAGGTGTTTAAACCAAGTTTACAATATCATAACACATCAAACATAGAAACATATGTTGGAACTGGAAGTTACACAGAGATGGGGCTGTTTTATTGTTATTTCCTTTTCATCCCCTTTCATTTTTCTGAAAGTTATCAATTTTCCACATGTCAAGAATACTTTTTGTTTATACATAATGATTGTTGTTATTGAATAATGTGTGTGTGGATGAGCCACATGGACGAACAATGAACATGAAGCGTATGTATATATCTTTTTCACAGGGTCCCCAATGGCATGAACACATGGTACCAAATACTCTATAGGAAATGTTTTATCTCCCAGTCCACGTTGATACCTCTAGGTGTCATGGTATCTAATGTGAAGATCCAGAACATTTCTTTTTGATTCAAAATGCTCTGACGATCTCCACGTCGGACTGGGAGTGGAATGTGTTCTAAACCACTAAAGGTAAGATGGTCTAAATTTCCCTTAGGACATTCCATAAAATGTCGCGCCACTGGGAACCTCTGATCTTTGTTCTTAATACTTCTGATATGTTCCATTATTCGGAGCTTTAATGGACGTATTGTTCGCCCTATGTAGCTCATGCCACAGCCACATGTCAAGACATATACCACATAGTTGGTGTTACATGTGATAAAACTTCTCAATTTGATTTTCTTTTTGTTTATCTTTGACTGAATTATTTTAATGGGCTTTGCATAAGTACAGATTTTACAAAAGCCACACTTGAAGAAGCCTATCGGAGGAACAAAACCTTTGGTTTTTATTTGTGGTTTTGTGTACATGCTAGGTGATATATAGTTAGATAAGGTTTTAGCCTTTTTAAACACGAATTTTGGCAATTCCTCAATGTGTGGTTTGAGTTTATTATCCAATGACAAGATGTTCCAATGTCTAGTTATTATCGAGCGGATATTATTTGCCTGTCGACTATGTTGTGTAATAAAATAGAGCGGTGTTGAATCTTTTTTATAGTCTATTTTTTTCTTTTTCCTCAACAGTTTATTACGTGGAGTTTGAAAAGCATACTCAAAAGCCTCCTGTAAGTCCATTTTACAGTATCCCTTATTGAAAAACCTCAAGGCCAGTTCTTTAGACTGTTTTACAAATAGTTCAGTTGTTGAACAGATACGCTTCAACCTTAAAAATTGTGCTTTCGGTATACATTTGATTAAGGGGCGTGGGTGACCACTATTTGCCTTAAGAAACGTATTCCTTGAATTCGGCTTTCTGAAGATGTCAGATTGAATAGATTGACATGAATCAACAGATAAAAGTAAGTCCAGATATTCGATTCTCTGTTGGTGATATGAAAAAGTAAAATGCAAATTATAATCATTTTTGTTTAACTGGTCCACAAATTCCGTCAGGGACCTTGTGTCACCTTCCCAAATTAAAAACAGATCATCGATGAATCCCCGATAGAAAGTGATGTGTTCTCGATAAGAATTAGTGTGACTAAAGATGTGTGCGTGCTCCCAATAGCCCATGAACAAGTTTGCATAAGATGTAGCAAATGATGTACCCATTGCGGTGCCTCTTGTCTGTAAATAATAAGTAGTGTCAAAAAGAAAATAATTGTGAGTGAGTAGATACAAAATAGATTCTAAGATAAATGTGGTCTGTGCTGGTGATAAAAGTGAATGATTAAGGAAGTGTTGTACTGCTGCAATGCCTTGTGAGTGATCAATGATGGTGTAAAGGGACGTTACGTCTAAAGTGACCCATAAATAATTAGGGGACCAAGTGAAATTAGAAAGTGAATTAAGTAAGTCTGTGGAATCTGTAGGTATGACGGAAGTTAGTGGACCAGTGGTTGTAAAAAAATATCAATGTATCTGGATAATCCATCTCCCAAAGATCCAATACTCGATATAATTGGTCGCCCCGGAGGGTCAACCAGAGATTTGTGGATCTTTGGGAGATGGTGAAAAATGGGGATTACTGGATTCTGGACAGACAGGAAGCTTCTTTCCTTCTCGCTCAGTACCTGTAGGATGACACCAAAGTCAAGGATATTATTGAGCTGTACTGCAAAGACATCTGTAGGATCAGATTTGAGAGTTTTATATGAGTTAATGTCATGTAATTGTCTCAGTGCTTCTGACCTGTACTTGACATTACTTTGTACAACAATTGCACCCCCCTTGTCGGCATTTTTTATGACCAAGTTTTTGTTGGTCATCAAACTTTGAATACAAAGTTTGTCATTTTTGGACATATTATTGCCGAGGTGGGGGGTGAATTTGTAACCTTTTTCCAGTAGCAATAAGTCTCTTTCGACCAGTTTCTCGAATGTGGCTATGTGTGGGCCTTTTATGTAGGAGGGATAAAAGTTTGAACGCGTTTTTAGGCCTGAGTCTCTTGAACCTATTAGTCCCAACTGCGCATGACACGGATGCCACTGTGTGCCGCGCGATACACTGGCGACACAATTTATTCGAGCTCGGCTAGTCCCACGAATTCGGGTATACTCGGGTGTATTGAGGTTTGTGACTGTTTTCTGCCCGAGTGCATTGCGTTATTTTCCAGGCAGGGATTGAAGCATTTTATTCCCGCTGGCTGCAATACTGCACAGTATATATATATACTGCATTACAATTCATGAATTTATGCCATCTGGTAGACACGCGAAGCATTGCAGCCTATTAAATCCTAATCATTATCATTTAACAGATCAGCCGCCCGTCAGCCAGGCATGAACCATGGCTGGGAAGGCAAACGCAACGGGGCTTGTCTGAGGTGAGGAGCGGCGCATTCCAGGTATCTGCCAGGTACATACTGGGTATTTGCTCGAATAAAGTGTGTCGCAGCAGTACGTCATTCAGCCGGGGACTCAATATCCCATCATGCTGCTTGTGGCATACTTGAAGTTCATAGGCTGACGTGCGTCATATCCGACCTTCCATGAACTCAGTATCCCATCATGCCGCTCGCAACACACTCGTAGCCCATTGGCTGGATGACGTCACGTCCGGCCCTCTCTTGGTATTTTAGTGCCTCACACACGGGTAATGTTACTCTTTGAGAAAGCCCAATTACTGGGTGAAACGCGTTAGAGGTGCAGGGGTATGCTTCCCCTCCTCTTTTTATCCATTTGAAATAAAGGAATCGTTCTACAGCACAGTCCAGCTTTAATTCAATTCTTTCTGCATCGTGGTGCCCGCTGATCTGCTTCTCCCCACCGGAACAAGCGTTTTCCACATTGTCTACTACTTCAGCTTTGGAGCACACAGAACCGGTCGTCATATGTGAGTACAATTGCTGCCCCATGAGAGCTGCCCCAGGCACATAGGTTTATTCCGTTCAGAGACTTTGGAGAGGTCTTGGGGGGATTCCAGGACTTCCCCCTTACAACTCTGCATATCTCTGCTAGACCTTATGCCATCTAGGGGTTACATGCTTACAGCCTCAAGCATGCATCATCACACCCTGTGATCCGGTTTAAGTGCAGGAAGACAATTTAATCAACAAGTGGGTCATTAATATGCTCTGTAGCACTGGTTAATTGGGGGTCTCTACCCCTATATTTTTTGTTTCATAGTTACATAGTAGATAAGGTTGAAAAAAGACGTACGTCCATCAAGTTCAACCTATGCTAAATTTAGACAACAGATACTTTATTCTATATCTATATTTACTTATTGATCCAGAGGAAGGCAAACAAAAAACCCCATTAAGGGGAAAAATCAATATTGGACTACAGTATGCAGTTAGTACGTCAAACTGGAACTACTGTATACTCTGACTCCTAGGAAAGAAAAAATCTGTACCATACTTACCTGTATCATACTGCACTTACAATACTACAGTACAGTACTATACCATACTACCTTCCTGATGCTTGCCCATTACGCGCAATCACAATGGGCAACACAGTCGCAATATGGTCAATATATGTATTGCATCGTTCCACGGTGAGTGCATCGTTCCAAAAACTCAGTATGCCTTGCGCCAACTCATCCTTTTTGGAGGGTTTCATGACTTTTCGGATATGGTCCTTCAGCTGATGCCAGATCATTTCGATATGATTGAAGTCTGGCGATCTGTCATTGGAGGGGAAAAAAAAGGACAATTAGTTAAAGAGATACAGTACACAGTAAAAACAGTGGGAAAAAATGAGACACAGTTACAGCACTTACTCCGCTGGCGTCTTCACCCAGTTGATACCACGCTCAAGGATATGCGCTGTTGACGCGGTGTGCTTCGGATCGTTGTCCTGGAAGAAACGGTGACCATCCGGGAACTCACGTGTGATGTATTCCACAATCTCAGGCACAATTTTCTCTTGGAAGAAAGCTTTATTCATGATTCCTATAACAAGAAAAGAAAAGTGCTCAAAAAACTGCACACTAGTACAGTACTGTGCATAAGGCAAAAACGTGTGACATACATTTTACTGTACCTTCAAAGATGACGATGCATCCTGGTCCACGCCTAGAGATGGCACGCCACACATGCATCTTCACTGGGTGTTTTGGACGCGGCTTCATAGATATGCAGCCTTTTTTGTGGAATGCAAAGGTGGCAAATCTCTCCAGCGTAACAGTAGACTCGTCAGTGAAGGTGCAATCCTGGAAAGTTTCTCCACTGTCGATCCATGCCTTGGCCTGGACCACTCCCTTGATTTTGTTAACATCCCTTATCATAGGGTACGCTCTGTAATGACAAGGAATAAATAATTTTAGAGGTACAGTACAGTTTCTTAAACAACACTTTTACCTCCTGTACTGTC
Source organism: Ascaphus truei (assembly GCF_040206685.1). Classification (NCBI taxonomy): domain Eukaryota; kingdom Metazoa; phylum Chordata; class Amphibia; order Anura; family Ascaphidae; genus Ascaphus; species Ascaphus truei. Next base: position 431,839,904 of record NC_134483.1, read on the forward strand.
CAGTACTAACCTCACACGTCCATATGTCCATCCAATTCTGCGTCTCATCTTCTTTATGCTGGTCTCGGATACAGTGAGATTGTGATTTTGCTGCAGAGTGTATTTGACCCTTAATGCACTCTTCTCATCATTCTCTTCACTTATTTTGTCGACCAGAAGAGTTGTCTCCCTACAATGTACAGAAAAACAACAATCCGGTAAGTTACAGTGCAGTAGGCCACAAGCACAGCACATCTTTTGCAGTAAAAATAGTATACAATGAGATAGATCTACACAATATATAGTTCTGTTAATATGCAGCAATATAAACAATATATATACTGTAGTTATATAAATATAAAGAAATAACTGTAAAATGAGATAGATCTACACAATATATAGTTCTATTAATATGCAGCAATATAAACAATAATAGATATACTGTATTACAGGCATACCCCGCATTAACGTACGCAATAGGACCGGAGCATGTATGTAAAGCGAAAATGTAATTAAAGTGAAGCACTACCATTTTCCACTTATCGATGCATGTACTGTCCAGCACATCATCATATATGTGCATAACTGATGTAAATAACGCATTTGCAACAGGCTCTATTGTCTCCCTGTTTGTGCACAGCTTCGGTACAGGTAGGGAGCTGGTATTGCTGTTCAGGACGTGCTGACAGGCGCATGCGTGAGCTGCTGTTTGCCTATTGGGCGATATGTACTTACACGCGAGTGTACTTAAAGTCAGTGTCCTTAAAGCGGGGTATGCCTGTATATAGTTATATAAATATACTTACGCGTTAGTTACCGTTGGTGTCCTCGTGCGTTGTTTGGTTTTTCCGTGTGCCTGATAGCACTCGGTGGTTGATGGCACAACGAGGCCAGAAGCAGCTAACCAGCGTTGGATATCTGCAATTCGGTGTCCGCTCATGTACATCTCCTTAGATCTCTTGCTGAGATCCTCTGAAATCTTTTTAACAGGCATTGCTGCGAGTAGAAAGAAATACAAACACAAGAATGTATATTCGATGTTTAGTCGATGTGTATTTAATGTGCAGTGAATCCACAAAATGGATGGTGTATTTATACGTTAATGACTCACATTAGAGTACGCCCACTTTCAACACCTGTACCTCGTCGCCATGCATAAAAGGTTACACACTTTGCATAGCCTCCCACTCGATGATCTGTATCTGAACTTGCCCTTGTCCAGATACTGCATTGTGCCATCTGCTTCCATGGATCAACCTCAATTCTACGGATGCAGGAACCCACTCACCTCTTCTGTGCCTGTCATGCAGAAAAAGAAAAAGGCGGCAGCTGTTTCCAAGCCAAGGCCAAAGCGACAGGCTAAGGCTGATAAATAAAACCTTCTGCTGACCCCAAAGGCTAAGGGTTTTAATACACGTAAGCCTTATTATGTCAAGAAGAAATATGGTGATGTACACTCAACGCAAAACAAATGGCAGCCAACCCATCAAACCCGCAGGCCACTTCCTCCAATACACTTCGACGACTCTGCCGCCGCTCTCCCTGAAACCCACAGGCCATCTTCGCCACTGCTCTTCGACGACGCTGCCGCTGGTGCCCCTGAAATCCACGGGTCACTTTCTCCATTACGCTTAGACGACTCTGCCGCTTCTCACCCGGAAATCCACAGGTCACCTTTTCCATCCCTCTTCGACGATGCTGCCGCTTCTCTCCAAGGAAACCCCATCTCATCCTCCATAGCACCCATCCATCCAGATGTCCACAGCACGCCATGAACAAGAACCAGCTTGTTAGACCACATGCTGAATGGGTTAAGTGTGGATATCCCCGGGAACTCTACTGTGCTGGTAAAGGTAGATCTGTTTCTGGAGACCATGCTAAATATGGATCAACGGATGCAGAAGAAGGATCAACGGATGGAGAAGATGGATCGACGGATGGAGAAGATAGAGACTGACATAGCAAGGATACATAATTTGCTCGGTGTTCATGCCCCTGTATCCCCGACGCCAGAGCAGGAGTTTGGCATGGATGTGATGAATGGGACCTTCGACCGTCTTCCAACACCGAGCGCACCCCCTCCACCAGAAGAATTTGTGTACATGTATGCCGTTGAGGAGGATAACATGACAACCCCGTCAAGACCACGCCAGGAGACAATATGGCGACCAAGACAGGAGGAAAGCTTCCTCCCAGACAACCTACCCTCGCCCGCCGCCTGAAGCACACCCGCTCACAGAAGAACACCCTCTCCCAGAACCCAACCTACATACGCTTGCATCGATACGGTGCCTGACATCATCCTGCGCGAGCTGCAATCGGCACTCAGGGAGAAGTATAGGGTGATGAGTTTACCCCAGAAGTATGCCATGTTAATTTTTAAGCACCACGTGTCCTACGCGGGTGGGCCTACAAAGTGAACTATGAAGGAAATCACGAAAAAAGGGCGCTTCCTGAAAATGTAAGAAGGACTATTGTGGAGGAATTGCGGCGCTATTTTTCAATTACAGATCCTTTAATGAAAAGTGTTCGAGACTCCATTAATGGCATTTTGCGCCATACAAGGCATCGGGCCTGGAAAGACAATCTGGTGGGTATCGCATTTGCTTGACTGTTCAACTGTTGTTTATTTTTTGTAAATATTTTTGTAAATGTTTTGACTTTCTGTACTTTAATAAAGGAGATGTTACGTGTTTTAACTTTTATTAATAAAGAAATGTTATTCCTTTCTGTACACAGGACCTGCACAATTCCAGTCCACGAGGGCCGCAAACAGGCACGGTTTTCAAGGCTATCCTGAAAACCGGGCCTTTTTGCGGCCCTCGAGGACTGGAGTTGTGCAGGCCTGATTGACTGTTCTGTACACCATCCTACTGTAAATGTTTTGACTTTCTGTACTTTAATAAAGGAGAAGTTGCGTTTTTTTTAAATTTTCTGAATAAAGAATTTTTTTTAATAAGAACATACTGTTGTGCTGTACTGTACATGTTTTGACTCTCTGTATTTTAATAAAGGAGATGTTGCGTGTTTTAACTTGTATTAATAAAGACATGTTTTTACTTACTGTACACAAGACATGCATAATTCCAGTCCCCGAGGGCCGCAAACAGGCCCGGTTTTCAAGGTTATCCTGAAAACTGGGCCTCTTTGCAGCCCTCGAGGACTGGAGTTGTGCAGGCCTGACTGACTGTTCAGTAGACCATCCTACTGTAAATGTTTTGACTTTCTGTACTTTAATATAGGAGATGTTGCGTTTTTTAAATTTTATGAATAAAGAATTTTTTTTAATAACACCATACTGTTGTGCTGACTGTAAACCATCCTAACATAATACATGTAGAATAAATGCATACTTTTTATTTTTTCGGGTTTATTATACAGCATACATAAAAAGGTATTGTATATGGTCTGAAAACATCAGCATACTGTTTCAGGTATTCTATCCTAATCAATAACAACGGCCACTAAACTGTTGACTCCAGAACGTGTTTTTTTTAAATCTGATTCAGCAATGTGCAGGCATTGTTACACGAAGCGATATTATCCATCGAAATCCCTCCATTTGCCGTTTTCCGCATGAGATGACAAAGTTTTCTTTCCTGAGGAAAAACAAAAGTACAAGTTTTACTGTAATGGCCAGTCAGTCCCCTAAAGAAGTTCCCACAGTCAGTCCCATCAATAATTTTCTCGGGGGGCGTTTCCTGTTCACATGCGCATGCGCCTACCGTCGATGTGAACACACGCATATGCGTTTCAAGAATGTTCCTATGCGCATGCGCCTAGCTTTTCACCAATTGAGCAGTATCTACTGTAGAAGCCGCTCAGCCAATGATATTGCTTACAGGAGAATCGCTTGACTTTTGAATCGCACTGATATTGATATTTTCAAAATAAAAAAAACAGAATAAAATACGGCAACATTACTCACCATAGACTTTCCCAATCAGCTGGCGCCGTATTCTTGATCATTAACGTCGTTGACAGGTGACAGCGGGACTACTACACCTGTAGTCATCTGATGAGGCTGGAAATCGCTTAGGTACATGCAAGCTTGCTCGAAACTGTACGCGGAATCCGGCTCAGGCTGCAGGTATCCGGGCGGGGACAGACAGCAAGGGTTGTCACTGACAGTTGGACCGTTATTGGAAGCCGGTGCTGGTGCTGGCGCATTGCTTGCCAGCGACTGACGTTTCTTAGTTGGTTTTAACACGACCTTTCGCCTTTTGCCATATGCATGATAATAGATATGGAAAAAACCCGGTGATACACAACAAACCCTCCAATAAAATCGGGATCAATACAAAAAAAAACATGGATCGCTACATAACGTTTTCCTTATTGCACGCTTCCACACATGAGCATCTGGCGAAAATTTATAAAAGTCATAGTTTTCGATAAAATACTGATAAATTTGAACAACTGTTGCCATTTTATCATCTGTTGCATTAATCACGGCCCATATTAAATAAGCGTACGTTCTGTCGGGTTTTTGGAACACGGACTGCAGTTGTGCACATATGGCGGGACTCTCTGGACAATAGAACACCAGACACTGCGCATTTAGTTTTAATATGAAAAGCCAACATTGATACATTATTGTAACTTCTTCCTTCAGTCCCAAGGCCAATTTACAATAGACCACTGTGGTATTTTTTAAACACCTGCAAGTCGACACATTACATTTCTGAAGCGCATGCGCATTACAATTCATGAATATCTGCCATCTGGCGGATATGCAAAGAATTGCAACCAATTAAATCAGAACCATTGTCAATAAACATATCAACCGCGCATCAACCGCGGCTGTGAATGCAACATGAATGAGGTATAAATGCGGTCAGAATGCGGCATGAACGTGGTGAAGTGCGGTGAAGTGTGTGGCATTCCAAAAAAAATCCCGGAGATGTTGGAGAATAAAAGGGGCCAAGGCTGTAGTTGGTGATACCATCCAATCTCTAACAAGAAGAATTCTTCTAATACTGTGGAAGTTAATTTAATTAACAACTACATTTTGCTTGCAAGTATGCCTGCTAAAATTCTGTTTAGCAGAACTGCAATATTTTGTATCTTCTATTTAGTTCAGTGCACCCAATACATTCAATTTGCTGAAGGGTTGGAGTGTCTGTCTACATATTCAAATAGAAGATGCTTATGCCATTTACCATTCTGACATTTCGTGATATATTGCAGTAAACTGTGCCAGCAAAGAAATTGTATCCTTTGGAAAGTTTGTGATATCTTGTGTTATTATTATCATCATTGATTTATTTAACACAAAGACCATCATTCATATAATTTCCCTTAAATTAATTCAGTTGTATGAGGCATATAAGTACATATTTACTAAGCAGTGCTATTCCATAAGTCAACTTTCTGTATCTGAAGCTCCCTAGAGGCCATTAAAGAAAATGTGGGTCATAATATTGCATTCTCATTTATCAAATTACAGTGCTGTAGAAGAAGTAATTATGCCATTAATGACTTTGCAACATATTAAATTAAGATGGTCAATTCTATATTGACATTTTTTACTTATACTATATGTAACCCTGTACCAACCCCCCTCCCCCCCCCCGCGCCCCCAATCTCATTTTGGGTACTGTAACAGGGGACTTATCCCTGTTCAGTAATATGCCTTTAATCTAGCAGTGTGGTAGTTAATTACTAAACACCACCTGCCTGATTAGATTGCTTACAAAAACCTGTCTGTTCAGACAGGAAGTGACTCCTTAGCTCTGACTGAGAGCTGACCTTTGGAGCTGACCAGTCTTGAGCTCTGCACAGCAGAGCTGATTTCAAGACACAGGGAAAACTACTACACCTGAAGCTGAACCAGGAAGTGAGAAGATTTTCCCTCCAAGAAACAGATAAGACTTTTATTCTTAAGAGACTGCTTATATCTGCTTATTTCATGCTATATGTTTTGGGGCTGTGAGAAATGCTTGACTAAGGGAGATGTGAATAATTGCATAGTGTTTCACTAGAGATACTCCCAAGTGAATAGAAGCTTTGTTCCCCCCCCTGTGTTTGGATGGATTTCCTGATGAAAAGGAAAAGGCACAATAAAGCCTTATTATAATTTCACATTATAAACGTCTCAAAATTGTGTACCTCTGTGAACCTCCGTCTACATATGGTGTCCGAGGTGGGACAAGAGGTGTCTTTGTAGTTAAAAGGACCGGAGATTTTTATGTGAATTTTTTTTTATGCTTTTTGCCAACAAACTGTCTGAAAAAAAAAAAAAACCTCATGCAGCAGAGATCAGAATTAAAGAGATACACACCACTGAAACCACACTACACTGAAACTTACAAAAACCCAGAAGAGACTGCTGAAATAGCTGCTAAACCTTAATTTGCCTATCACAAAGTGTAATATGGTCATTGAAATAGGGGTTTTGCCTTTCAGTCATAGTCAGGGTTCAAGTAGTGAGTCAGCCCTTAAAAAGGGATAGGTGTTTGTTGTTTTCAAAAGTTTCGCTGAAGCAGTGAATACTGATGGTGACCCACGAGTGGTACTGATTTTGCAAATAAAGGTTGCCACACCGCATAGGACTACCAGCTGTGAATGGAGTATATGCAGAAAAGTGTAAAAATTGATACAAGACTGTGCTGAAGCAGGGGATTTTTTAGCAAACAAATGCTGAGTGTTGAGTCACCCTGCCAGGAATGAAAGAATGTTTTTTTCTGCAAGTAAAAAAAGTCTGCCTATATATATCTTGGGAGCAAAAACAGACACCCAAAGTGTGAAGTGTGAATGCCATAATAACCAAAGATGAGACTGAAAATTACTGAACTCAGGCAGAAAAACAAATTCTGTTGCTGAAGCAGAGAGATTGCAAGTAGCAAGTAAATGGTGTAGAGCAAATAGACTTTTTTTTTTACCTAGAAACTGCACATCTGGTATACCTGATAAGAGAAAATGCATGCACAGCACTGCTGATATTGAAAAAAAAATTCCCAAAAAAGAAAGTCTACAGAGATGCCTGTGAGAGCTACGACCTCTACAAGCAAAATATGCCCATCTGTAGGACTACCACAATTGGGGGTTCTAGCAAATACAGTGGCAACAGCTGCAATAGTGCCTCCTGAGGTCTGGAAGAAAATTACACCTGACAGCCTAAAAATGGAGGACAAGATGCAGCGTTCCTGTAATGAACCCTACCCCATGGAAGAGTGGCCCTTCCAGTCCAATAAACAGGAAGACATATCTTACGGGGAACCCGAACCGAGTCACACCCACAAAACACCCCAAGAATGGTGAGGGTGCCTGAACTCGGCACGAACAGAAAAGACCGCTCCCTTTGATGACGAATATGATCAACAGGAGACAGAGCGGGAGCAGCAGATCACCCAATATTTCTGTCAGCTAAAGCAACTGCAAGAAAAGCCTGGCGTATATAATGAAGCTGCTAAAATTTCAAATGAAGATGGAGACCCCAATATCCGTGAAGGGACTGTGTCATCCAAATAAAAAAGGCGGAAAAAGAAAAGTAGTTCTTCACTTACCGTGGAAGGAACAGACACGTCCCAGATCCTGTGGAGGAAAAGGGGGACCGAGTTGCCCTGCAGCCTAGAGAAAATGGAGAATTCGTCCCACGGTTAACCGAATATCCAGAGGGCCCAAGGCAGAAGTTGTGTACCCCAAAGAAGTGTCTGTCCGGTGCCAACAGTGAGGAACCCTCAACCAGTCATCCCAGGGAAGCGAAGCCGGAACCAGTGAGTGACGATCCCTTGACCAGCAATGAAGACGAACCTGAAAATTGCCAGGCATGACTGTGATCTGCTCTTTGAAGAATTAGGAAGAGAGAGAAAAAATAATGCTGAGCTACATAAGACTGTGCTCGCAATTTACTCTGCGGCCAAGACCGAATTGGAGGATCTCAAGACTGAGCTAGATACTGCAAAGGCTACTATTTCCGCCATGGATGAAAAGCAGAGCCAATCGGATAAAATGGTGGCTACGCTAAAGCAGAAGTATGAGGAGGCACTGAAGCAGATGACAGTCTTCCAGCAAGAGGTTCAAACTCTTCGTACAGAGCTTGATACCTCACATCATGAGACCAACAGCTGCCACACAGACCTGGAATTTTCCAGAAAGTCTCGCTGGACATTGGTAAAGAAACTACTGTCAAACTTGATACAGATCTCAAAGTCTCTCAGAAGGAGCTTCAGACCCTCAACCTAGAGAAGGAATTATCACGCCAAGTGATTGACATTCTCAAAGCAGATGTGCGTAAATGGAAGGAGGACTGCAAAGAAGCCCTGAAGAATACAGAGACTGAAAAAGGAGAAAATTCAAGATTAAAAAGAGAAAACTTAAAACTGAAAGAAGAAAATTTTCAGTTAACAGAAGAAGTCAAGGAAAAGTTTGAAGCAGAGCACCGACTGCAGAACCAACTGCAAGGTCTGCGTACACACCTCCAGTATGCTGAGGAGAAACAGCAAACGCTGCAGGAAGAAAAGCTGCAGGCTGCTAAAGAAATTCAAGTGCTGCAAGAACGTCTGAATACACAGTTCGTCCCCACAGAGCAGTATGAGGAGCTAAAGGCCACGCTGCATGTCTTCAGAGCATCGTTGGAAGCGGAGCTTCGATACCAGATGACTCTGTCTGAGAGGGAGCGTGAGAAGGCTCAGAAACTGGAGCAAGAGCTGGAGAGACAGAGAGACTCTTCCATTCCCTTGAGTCAGTACACCAAGGAGAAAACAGACGCAGCGGCAACCTTGACGACAACAATTACAGAGCTCCAGAATATGAAGGAGACTCTGATACAGATTCCTCCAATACGGAAAAAGGTATTGGCTCTGCCCAAGCACCAGTATCCCACAGTAACTAATGCCCGTAAAGACAAGGGTACAGTGAGAGTTGGGGACTCCACGCAACTTCAAAACAAAATTATGAAGTTTGAGCCACCAAAGGTAGCTACCCAGCTACCTGAACAAGCTCCTCACCCCTACCACATGCAGTACCTATCACCTGAGATCAGACTCCAAAAGACTATTCATGGTCCCAAGACTCAACAAAGTATCCGGACGTTCCTCCTTCTCCTTCCGTGCACCCCAAAACTGGAACAACCTACCAGAGACTCTCATATCCACCACTAGCTTAAGTTCTTTCAAATCTAAGGCTGTCTCACACTTTAATCTGGTCTGTAACTGTTTCATACGCTCATAATATATATTTTCTTTAACTGTGCATGCAATGTCTTGTATATAATGTATACCTTGTTCATTTATGTAACTGTATTTGTAACCATGTATTATTTTGTTTTACTCTGTGCCCAGGACATACTTGAAAACGAGAGGTAACTCTCAATGTATTACTTCCTGGTAAAATATTTTATAAATAAATAAATAAATAAAGAAAGCACTAGATAAACCTACAGCTGCACAACAGGCAACAAACAGAGGTAGGAGTGCAGAATCAAAGCCTGAAGAATCCTTAGCTGAAGAAGCTGAACTGGCGACTCTGTGGTGTGAGAAGCTGCAGAAAGACCACTTCAAGAGCAGAAAACTCTAAGGGCTATTCCTAACTGCTCTACAACTGTTGCCATACACCTTGTCTACAAAAAGAGGAGTGCCCGACGCAACAGAAATCTCAAGACCGCACACGCGATAAAAAGACTTTACGTGGAAAAAGTCCTCCTCGAGCGACTGAGGAGTGCTGATCTCAAGCATCTTCGGGAGGAGACAAAAATAAACTGGAGAAAGGGCTCCAATCCCAGCGGGACAGAGGGTTCTCTTCCTCCATCCACTCTCATTTAAGTCACAGAGTTATCTAGAATGAGAGTGGAAGAATGGGCTTTGGCCATGGTAAGCCCGAGCTTCCCACAAACAGGGGAGGTATGTAACAGGGGACTTATCCCTCTTCAGTAATGTGCCTTTAATCTAGCAGTGTGGTAGTTAATTACTAAACACCACCTGCCTGATTAGATTGCTTACAAAAACATGTCTGTTCAGACAGGAAGTGACTCCTAATCTCTGACTGAGAGCTGACCTTTGGGAGCTGACCAGTCTTGAGCTCTGCACAGCACAGCTGATTTCAAGACACAGGGAAAACTACTATACCTGAAACTGAACCAGGAAGTGAGAAGATTTTCCCTCCAAGAAACAGATAAGACTTTTATTCTTAAGAGACTGCTTATATCTGCTTATTTCATGCTATATGTTTTGGGGCTGTGAGAACTGCTTGATTAAGGGAGATGTGAATTATTGCATGTGTTTCACTAGAAATACTCCCAAGTGAATAGAAGCTTTGTTCCCCCCCCCCTGTGTTTGGATGGATTTCCTGATGAAAAGGAAAAGGCAAAATAAAGCCTTATTATAATTTCACATTATAAAGTCTCCAAATTGTGTACCTCTGTGAACGTCCATCTACAGGTACCCTATGAGAAATTGTGTCCTGGTTACTGTATGTGAGGGGGCCCTAAGTCTCCTGTGGTGGTATGGGGGATATCAGGACAGTCTTTTGAGGTATAGCTGAGTAATTCTCACGGGTACAGCACCTCGATCTCCAACAAATTCCCAGAATTTTAGGGAGGAATCTCTGAAGGAGAACTTCTCTGTGCAACTTCTCCCTGAATGATTCCAGGCTCAGGCAAGAAGGATTCTATATCAAGGATCTAGCTCTTACTCCCTGGTGGAGTAAAATGAATAGTCTCTCACCTCTTCCAGAGGGAGTGCCACAAAGCCTGCCAGAGCCCTGGCAGCTTTCTGGGATCGACTATCCTCTCTCAAGGGAGAGAGGAACTCTAAATTCAGGAAATGCTATGCAATAAGTAGTTCCAATAGCCTCCACCCTTGTGTCACTGTGATTGGACACAGAGCCCGATGACACTATCTTCATTGCCTCACTGCACATCATGTGTGTGGGGAAAATCCATGATTACTCCTGGCAAACCTGCCCTTAGCAGGGATGATTACTGCCAGGAGGAGGACAGAATAATAGCCCAAAACCAGGGCTACACTCTCCCTCTGGTGGAAACCAATGGCCCCCACTTGGTCCTAAATTTGCTGGGCCTTCCTTCTGATGAACAACCTGCACAAACAAATAATAACAGTGGTTATCACATAGCAAGTTCAACAACCACCCACCTCAGATGGTGATACTGAACATAACATGGAATTCTCCAAACATGAAGAATCCCTTTAATACTAATGCCTGAGATCAGGTTCCTTTACTACCTGACCCTCAGAATATATATTACTTGTACTAACCCTCCTAGGGTGGCATGCACACAGCATGGTCCACTGAGTTTAGGGCAGAAGTACAATAAATCTCTGGGTGGCATACTGGACACCAACAATCAGCCCATAGTTCCAGCCTGGATGCTAATGGTCAGAGAGAATCATGCCCCTGCACTTCCTTAAGGAATTCCTGGAGATATAACCCACTTTCTCTAGATTATACCAATTCTCGTCTGATACTTGAGGATCCCAATCCTCTAGGGAGCTACAGACGAGACCACGACTATTCTAAAGCTTGCCTTAAACTAGCCTGGTTACATTCTGGGTATGTGCTGGGTATGTTCTATGGCTTGTTTAAGGCAAGTTTAAGGCATTTCTGCATTGACCCATAGGATTAACACAGGTCCAGAATGGGACTGCCAGGGACCCCGCTGTTAATCAGATGGGCCATTAATCAATGAAGAAAGGCTGGGGCTAGTTTAAGGCAAGTTTAAGGCATGTGTTCAGAATGTACCTTGGTGTACCTGGGTCTTTTTGGCAATTGCCACTGGTTTGTGTTATAATAGTCGCAGTCTCTTCTGTATCAATGTCCCAATTTTCCTGGTCTGATCTTTCTTCATCATCAGAACTATAACCCATCTTCTCGTCAGTGGAACCCATTTCAAACTCAATTTCTCCCTCAAGTGGGAGGTGAAAATAAAGTAATGACTTTTGGCAATTTCTGACAATTCTGTCAGACACAGTAGGCTTTTACCTGAGCAACAGGCACAAAATGAACAACATTACCCAAATCCCCAGAGTCCTGAACCAAACCCATCCAGTCCCGGTAATCAGTGAATGGCTTGGGGACCTCCTGTTCACCCAGTGACCCGTGGTGACTGTATGTGGAATTCGAACCAGATGGGACAGGGACAGGGGCAATGGCAGTGGTAATGGAGCTAGGGACTGGGGCCTTGGAAGCAACAATGTCTGGGGCAAAGTCCTTGACAGTGGTTAGGCCACTGCCTACCACAGGGAATGTTGGTTTCTGGGGCACAGCCTCGAAAGAGCGGCTCTTCCCTCGGTCCACAACCCTGTAAAAGTAGTGAACCATTTCTCAACTGGAGAGGGCACTACTCACCGGAGTGGTGGCAGCATAGTCCCGCTCCAGCGGTCGACACGGAAGCGAGGTCATCAGGTGGAGACATCGCACAATCCCGGTACAGGGCCAGGTCACACACCGGAAGTACATTATCCGGAAGCTCGGCGTGATTCTCCACATGAAAGTATGCACCAGGCTGGGCCTTATCTCCGTACTCCTCCTCCGCAGACTGTGGGGAGTAAGGGGGTGGTAGTTCCTCACCGCTCTGCTGGCTCGCAATGGTCATCCAGTCCTCATCCGGAACAGTCGCAGGTATGGCCTCTAATGCACTGGGCACCGCCATGGCCGTGGGACTTCTCCGTGGTTCTGGGCGCACCAGAGCTATCCGTGTAGTTGTCTCTGATCTAGGCCGCTCTACATCACAGGTAGGTGACTCTTCCTTTACAACACCATTGGAGTGGTCTTCCAGATGGAGCATCACCACTGATCTGGAACTGTCGTCATCATCAGCCGTCACAGTTTCCGCTGCTGGAACCAAAATGATAGCCGGGACACAGGGACCCCCTGGAACATCAGGTAGGGAACACAAACCCGGAATAGTAGCCGCCTCAAGGTTGTCCATCTCCGTCTGCGTCGCTTGTGAGCCATCTGCTCATCATAGGGTTGTCACCCGAAGGAAGTCCCTGGACAATCACTCCTAGTCAGGGCCCTAAAAGCTGTCCTAGCTCTTATCTTACTCCCTGGTGGAGTAGAAGGAATAGTCTCCCACCTCTCCCAGAGGGAGGGCCACAAAACCTGCCACAGCTAGACAGGAGGGGATACAATAACCCGCAATCACCGACTTGAGATTCTGGCTGCTATTGCATATAATACATACTGGACACATAACAAGCTCCTATTGAACCCCCAAAATGACCACAACATATATATAAGCATATGAGTGTCACAGAGGAGTGCTACTGAGCATGGCAATATATATTTTAAAACCAGAGACAGAACATAAAACACAGACAAAGCTCAGTTATTAGCACATCCAGTGAGACTCATACACGGTACAGTGCCTAAATATATATGTATAAATATCTAATAAGTAAAATGGTCTTTTAGTTTGACATTTTTGGCCAAAATTGTTGTAAAAATTGAGATGCCTGCTTGCAGTTTGGCTGTGACATCTCTAATACAGAGTGCTTTTCCTGGTAATGTACAGGTTAATAAAAGCTTCAGTCAGACTCAGAACTTTGCAACTAATATTGACAGATTTACTATAAATCATTCTTCCTGTTATTACACAGGTTATTAAGAATTTATATTAGCGTTAGGGACCCCTGATATGTGGTCTGCCTTGGCGTTGGCTCAGGGGCTTACAACAATTTTGGCCAAAAATGTCAAACTAAAAGACCATTTTACTTATTAGATATTTATACATATATATTTAGGCACTGTACCGTGTATGAGTCTCACTGGATGTGCTAATAACTGAGCTTTGTCTGTGTTTTATGTTCTGTCTCTGGTTTTAAAAAATGCTATTGCATATAATGCCACATATCAAATTTCTGCCCGCCTTCAGGTCTCACTTCACTGTCAGTCCAGGTATTTACACCTTTTTACAGGGATCATTCACTGAGCAAAACAAGATAGTAAAAAAAATTGTAATTTTGTTCCATATAAACAGGCATACATACAGTGGATTCCACAATATAGAAGAAAACACACTTACTGAGGTTCTGGGCTAAAAAATTGGACTTTCCTAGGTGAAATGGCACATAATTTTTTTTTTTAGGTTGACTCAAATCGTAATGAAGTTCCTGATGCCACCTCTGTATCCGCTCCAGAGATGCAGAAATCCCTTGACTGGGAGATAGTACCATACATCCTGGTACACTTTACTGCTTGCAATCCCAGCCGTGACCACTACATTCTATTTTCAGAACTTGGCCCCGAAAAGTGAGACTTAGATAATTTCTCGCCTTAAAATTTCTGAAGCCGGCTCGCTGCTATTTCACCCAGAGCATCTTTTGGGGATTTTGAATTTGCCGCTGAGTTTGCCGCTGCTCACTTGGAGCTCAGAATCTCTCAAACGGAATGGCTGAGGGATTATTACAGTACTTCAGAGTTCATTTATGAAATACTCCGGGCAATCCAAGAGTGGGAAAAATCCTACCAGCCTATCAGAGCACTGCCAGTCTATCTAGGTTGGGCAAGCTTGGATTCGGAATCTGACAAGGGCATGCACAAACCTGGCACCTCTGCCACTTGTCAGTCAGAAGCCACCCGTTGAGTTAGGCTCCTCATGGTCTGGGCTGGGACAAATGGTAGTCCGATGACTTCCATTCATCCAGGACGTGAGTACTGGTGACTAACTCCGCTGCCCAAATGGCTTTAACACCTTGGAAACCTTTGAGGCATTCATGTCGGGGACCCAGCAAACAAACAGTAGATGGCGCTCTAATACTATAAATAAATAAAGTGTATAAATGTGATATACAAAAAATGCAATGTGATATTAAATAAGAATAAAACAAGTGCAAATATGGGTACAATAATTCACTCAAACCCTTAGATGGACTGTTTCAGGGTCCAGGAAACAGTATGAACAGGAAAAACCAGGGGAGCGGTTGTACCTTAAAATAAAAACAAAATCTGCATAGTGTGATAATGTTACGCACAATAAAGTGGTTTCTAAGAAACTTAGAAAACTATATGGGAAGGCTATAACACATATAGCCACCCAAGAATGGTATAGATACCAAGAGGAGTTAAGACCTTAAGCAGAGACAAACACAGGGATAAACAAAACACTTTTATCCATAAATGAATGAATTGGAGGCTTACAGAATCCAAAAGGATTAACAGCATAGGGAGTAGGTAATCATCCGATCATCCGGTCACTGCTACTGCTGCACTGCTGCACGCCACCCGACTGTGTCTCGAACAGCCGTCACGTCACTTCCGGAATCCCGGCCGGTTGGAGATGACGTCACAGGCTCCGTGTTCTCTCTCACTCAGTCTCAGGGTCACACTCAACGCGTTTCGACGCACTAAAATGACGTCTTCATCAGGAGTGTTTGTGACCTGTTCTAGGGGTCTTTATATACCCACTCAAACATATGTTAACCCCTCCTCCAAAAGGTTAATCATTTAAATATCCTAGCATCTGGGCAGCAATAATATCTATCCCATTTATCTAGGTACACATTAGGAACAAGAAATTTTATACAATACATAAAATATCCATAACAGAAAGATTCTCTCTTTAGCTATTTAAGAGAAGAATCATATTAAAATTATACATACAATTTTATTATACATAAAAATCAATAAAACATTGTAGCATTAGAACTCACTATAACTAGTTCCTAACACTAAGGGACGACGATAGATATATCTTAAAAGACATGAAACAAAAGAATGTTAAGGAAGTTAAGGAAACAGGAATTACATATCTCATACATCAAAAGAAACTGTGCAAATATACAGAGCAGATGTTATAAAATCTATAAAAGTTATTAAAATATGTGTAAATATTACAACATTTCAATAAAAAGAGGGGCTTTTAATTGAAGGTTAAAATTGAAATATCTCATAAAAAGGCACCCAATTCAAAATCCACATTTAGGCCCTGAGGAACTAAAGTTTTCAACATAAAAATCCAAAAGCTTTCTCTTTTTTTAAGTGCTGTGCTTATTTCCCCACCTCTCCAATGGGGCAGTACATGCTCAAGGACAGTAAACCTCAGGCCTGATGCGTCGCCATTATGTTTTAAAATAAAATGATGGGATAAAAGATGGGTCGTTACCCCCCTTCTAATGTTACCCACATGTTCTAAAACACGTGTCCTTATGGGCCGTGTGGTTTGACCCACATATTGTAGCCCACAAGGACATTGTATCAGATATATAACATGATCAGATTTACATGTGGTATGTTGCTTAATCTGAAACTGTTGTTTCGAAATGTTTGACTTAAAACCAAATTTATCGTCTGCTCTGTATTTACATGCAGTGCACATTGTGCATCCAAAAAAGCCCTTTATTTGGGGCAACCACCTATTACTGTTATTCTTAACCTTAGGTAATGCACTTGGTGCAAGTCTATCCTTTAAATTATTAGCTTTTTTAAAGATTACCATAGGCTGGTCTGGGACTATGTCACCTAATATTGTGTCATTTTTGATAATGTGCCAATATTTTCGAATTATTTTGGTAATTCTGTCTGACTGTCCGTGAACAGTCTCTTTTTCTGCAGGATAGATTTAAGGAAAAAAACTATGAGAATAAGACTATCAAAGATGCAGTAGAAAAAGTGGAAGTTTTGGAACGAGAAAACCTCCTGCTTGAAAATGTTAACATAAGGCCAAAAAAGAACTTTGACTTTACGTTTATAACAAACTATAACAGACAGTCAGACAGAATTACCAAAATAATTCGAAAATATTGGCACATTATCAAAAATGACACAATATTAGGTGACATAGTCCCAGACCAGCCTATGGTAATCTTTAAAAAAGCTAATAATTTAAAGGATAGACTTGCACCAAGTGCATTACCTAAGGTTAAGAATAACAGTAATAGGTGGTTGCCCCAAATTAAGGGCTTTTTTGGATGCACAATGTGCACTGCATGTAAATACAGAGCAGACGATAAATTTGGTTTTAAGTCAAACATTTCGAAACAACAGTTTCAGATTAAGCAACATACCACATGTAAATCTGATCATGTTATATATCTGATACAATGTCCTTGTGGGCTACAATATGTGGGTCAAACCACACGGCCCATAAGGACACGTGTTTTAGAACATGTGGGTAACATTAGAAGGGGGGTAACGACCCATCTTTTATCCCATCATTTTATTTTAAAACATAATGGCGATGCATCAGGCCTGAGGTTTACTGTCCTTGAGCATGTACTGCCCCATTGGAGAGGTGGGGATAGAAGCACAGCACTTAAAAAAAGAGAAAGCTTTTGGATTTTTATGTTGAAAACTTTAGTTCCTCAGGGCCTAAATGTGGATTTTGAATTGGGTGCCTTTTTATGAGATATTTCAATTTTAACCTTCAATTAAAAGCCCCTCTTTTTATTGAAATGTGGTAATATTTACACATATTTTAATAACTTTTATAGATTTTATAACATCTGCTCTGTATATTTGCACAGTTTCTTTTGATGTATGAGATATGTAATTCCTGTTTCCTTAACTTCCTTAACATTCTTTTGTTTCATGTCTTTTAAGATACATCTATCGTCGTCCCTTAGTGTTAGGAACTAGTTATAGTGAGTTCTAATGCTACAATGTTTTATTGATTTTTATGTATAATAAAATTGTATGTATAATTTTAATATGATTCTTCTCTTTCTGTTATGGATATTTTATGTATTGTATAAAATTTCTTGTTCCTAATGTGTACCTAGATAAATGGGATAGATATTATTGCTGCCCAGATGCTAGGATATTTAAATGATTAACCTTTTGGAGGAGGGGTTAACATATGTTTGAGTGGGTATATAAAGACCCCTAGAACAGGTCACAAACAATCCTGATGAAGACGTCATTTTAGTGCGTCGAAACGCGTTGAGTGTGACCCTGAGACTGAGTGAGAGAGAACACGGAGCCTGTGACGTCATCTCCAACCGGCCGGGATTCCGGAAGTGACGTGACGGCTGTTCGAGACACAGTCGGGTGGCGTGCAGCAGTGCAGCAGTAGCAGTGACCGGATGATCGGATGATTACCTACTCCCTATGCTGTTAATCCTTTTGGATTCTGTAAGCCTCCAATTCATTCATTAATGGATAAAAGTGTTTTGTTTATCCCTGTGTTTGTCTCTGCTTAAGGTCTTAACTCCTCTTGGTATCTATACCATTCTTGGGTGGCTATATGTGTTATAGCCTTCCCATATAGTTTTCTAAGTTTCTTAGAAACCACTTTATTGTGCGTAACATTATCACACTATGCAGAGTTTGTTTTTATTTTAAGGTACAACCGCTCCCCTGGTTTTTCCTGTTCATGTCGGGGACCCAAGCAGACTTGATGGCACCAAGCTTGGTAGCCACATGGTCTCTTGTAACCGTGAACCTGGAAGTCCCCAGCTCATATACTGTGCACAAAAAAATATACTTTCACATAATTTTCCTAAGACTTTTGGTTCTGGGGAATAGAATGTAAAAGCATGCAGGTTCATTTTCACTAGCCGTATCCCCATTACACTGAAAACCTAACTTAGCCCTTTTAAACCATCGCAAACCTATCTATGGTTGGGGAACCCCCAGAACCCTTTATCAGGTTCTGGGTGATCAGGGCATTAACTGGACATCCCCCCTTATACTGGGGACCCCTTTACCATTTCAGGGATACCAAATATCCCTATGCCCCATTTACCTTTCTGGTCTGTGCTGAAGCAGGGACTCCTAGCGGTGAGCAAGCGTTTTTAAGGGAAAAGTTGCCGGAGCAATGTGTCTCAATGTATCTGAGAATCCAAACTGATTCCTGGGTACATTTTTGGGGTATCCAGCAATTCTGGAACCCCGCTAACAAGACATATTCTGACAAGACGTTCTCCGTAAAACTCCCCTTGAAACTCATAACCTAGCAATATCTGTTTGCTGGCACACCTTGAAAGGTAAAATCCAGAAAGTTATTTATTGTTGCATAATTACATACATTGCAGATACACTAAACAGGTTTAAGAGCTGACACCAAAATCCCAAATATGGATCAGAGATAACCAGATGAGTTTACATTTACCCAGTTTAAATCGCGGATAACTCCCGTAAATTTCTTGGGTAATCTCACGTAATGGACAGGCTTGGGTCAGGAAAACCCCGGACACAAACAGGCTACATCTGTAAGGCCTGTTTCATCTCATTTTAGATTAAAATCCGACGAGACACCATCCGTTGATGGATTTACCATGGGGATTACAATGGATTACAACGAAAGAAACAATAAAACATTTTTTTACCTGATGCGGAGGATGGCGTCACCGATCCAGAGCTTCCAGATACGTCAGGATTCGGAGAGTGAAGACTTCTAAAGGTAAGAAAAATATTGAATGTAGTTAATTTTAATTTTTCAGGTTTTTTATTGTAATTTTTTAATGTTTATAGTTTTGCTTGCCCATTGACTGCTAATGTATTTATCTATGCCGCTTATAGATAAATGCAGTGACAAGCATTGCATTTTTGACAAATGTGTGTGTTTGAATTAATTGTTATGTTTTCTATTTTTGTTTTATTGTTTTGAGTAATTTGTTATGTATTTGTAGGGTTTGTTTTTATTACTTGTTAGGATTTTTTTTAAGCATTTAATTTATTTAATTGTTCTGTTGGTAAAGGGTTACATTTCATTAATTGTTCTGTTTGTTTGTGGTTACATTTCTTTTATTGTTTGGTTGGTAGGGGGTACATTTCTTTTATTGTTCAGTTGGTTAGAGATTAGATTTTTTTATTGTTCTAGTGGTTACAGTAGGTGTTAGATTGATTTTAAGATTGTGGTGTTTTGATGTTAAATTAATGTTATTGATATGTTGTTTAGGCTTTTTAGTTCTTTTATTCTTCTGGTGTTTAGTGCTTGGAGTTTTCTTTTATTGTTGTGTATTTTTGTTGCTGTTGTACTTTTTAGGTTGCCCATTGACGGCTATTGGGGCATAACATGCCCATATTATATGGGCATGATGTTCCACTGTGCCAATCAATGGGTACAGGATACTTGTCCGGGGTGGGTGGTTAGGCCACCCGGTTGGGTAGCGGGGGAGGGGGTTAACCCTTAATTACTTTATCGATTACTGACAGCTAAGGTGATTAAGGGATTAGGGGCAGGCAATTAGATTGTATTTTTTATTGTTGTGCTCCTGCCAATGGAGGAAATGGACATGGAAATCAGTGATGAGGACCTCCTTCATCCTGGCAGGGGTAAGTAGAAGTTTTATTAACTTTATGCTGGCTGGCTAATGTTTTCTTTTAAATAGGCAAATGCACTATTATCCAGATATTGATAATAGTAATTTTGACCATTATTGTACTGTAATTTAATGGATGTTGGGGGTAGAGGGGGTGCCCACTCACTCATTTTTTAGTATTGTGTTTGTATTTTGTTTTTATGTTTATTGTGGGTAGCGGGGTTGGGTGAAAGTGGGATTGTGCCTGCGGAGGGTGTTTATACCTACAGGGTGGGTAGCAGGATGGGTTAACACCTTCATTACTTTAGCAGTTTAACCGTTAAGGTAGTGGACCAAATACCACCTTCACACACCCCAGCTACCCACAATAAACTTGGCACTGGTAGTCAACCCCTTCAGTGCCTTACGATTAGCCATTAATGTTATGAAGCTGCCTGTAAATGCATTTTTCCTGCATCGGATTGAAGTTGGGGGTCTCCGGTGCTAGTATTAATGTGTATCAGATCCTGTGACCCCCGGCATCAATCTGATGCAGCAAAACTCTTTTCGCCACATTTTGCTAGCGAGAAGAATCTTTGATAAAATCTCAATGCCAGGGACCCAATGAGATTATTGAGGCTACTAGAATAGCATGACTTTAGAAAAAAATGCAAGTTTGGGCTTCTCGCCAGCTCCCGCACGATGTGTTTAGCTAGGAGCTAGAAATCGTGAGAAAATGCATTCCCGGCAAGTTTTAACAACTCATCGAGGATTTCTGAATAGCTATATACTGTAGAATTTTTTTGCGATAGCTGCTCAAAATCCTCGATGAGATGGCAATCAAAGCTACTAGAATAGACCCTTTAGAGCTAGATCGTAAGAAGTAAACTAAAAGTCTTATCATGACGTTTCCACCATTTAATCTATCTATAGTCATAACGTATATTCACAAAGTTGTTTCGCATTATGATGGCTTGGTGTTACCCCACCAATGCTATTCTTGACAACACAGCTGTGCTTGAATATAAGGTAGGTGATAACGCGTTATTGCCTTTTGGATGTGTGCGTCATGCTCGACAGCTCATTCCTGATGTTGCACAACCATTCCCTCTGCATCGGCCACAGTTTCTACTGATGTGCCATAATTGCGGCATCTACAAGGGCATCTCATCTTGGTGCTGCAGTAGGCCACCAGGGTGCAGCAGGAGCAGTGGCAGGAACAGTGGACGAAGTAACTTTAGCTGTGGCATCGGTGGCTGGAACTTTGGCTGGAGCTGTGCAAAGAGCAGCTTGAACTGTGGCACAGGCAGCTGGAGGAGCAGCCAGAGATGCAGTAGCAGGTGAAGCTGGAGGATCTGTTTCAACAACAGTGGCATGGGAAGCTGGAAGCGGAACCTCGTGAGTATTTGGGTGATAGACTCCTCACCCTGGTCTTCCTCAATGTTCTCTGCATTAAATTAATTATTTGAGATACTGAGAATCTTTAACCATTTAGTAAACTAGTGTTACTGTGATTATTGAGCAGTTATATTGTACTAAAATTGGTCAAATATAACTTCATACTGATCGCTACATTACTACAATGTACAAGCATGGCCTATAGTATCCTCTTATCTTATAAGGACAGACATCCAAGCATGTCACATATGTTATTTAGCTAACTACCCAACACCTGTATGTGTTACTGCACTGCAAATAATAGTCATCTTGTTCTGTTCTTCAAGGTTGTGTATAAAGTGATATAAAGTGACATCTATACATGAGATTCATATATATTGGATAATATATGTATTGTATTTTAACTTACCAGGTTGATTTCTCTCCAGATCCTCTGTGTCGCCTAGAGCTAGAAGTCCCATTACCTGGGAGATGGAGATGACCATGATAAGCCACTGCTCAATAGCCGTGTGGATCAGCAGAGAAGGTGGCCCCCCTCCTGTCTTCCTTGTGTGTACCACATGGTCAGCAAGCTTGCGCCGCCACTTTCGGGTTTGCCCAGAACTATTTCAGTATGTCCGATGATCAGACAGTGTTGCGCAGGGTATTGATTTGGGTCAGGATCCTGCCCCAAACCCTCTACTTTTTGTTACTGTGCTTGTGCATTGGCACAGTGCACCATGCAATTTGAAATGATTGTCCCCCAGTCCATTGATGACGATGTTAGTTTCATCCTCAGTGATTTTCAGGCTTCTATTCTGATTGCATCTGAAGCAAGAGCTGTAGTACCAGCCTGCTCAGCCATGTTGACACTTGAAATATCTAGCTGATATGGCTAAGTAACTTCACTACTGTATGCCATGTGTATTTATTTGAATTTAACATGCTCATGGATGTTAGCTTCACATAACACACAAGCTTAATGTGTCAGTAATATGTGCATTACATTAGAGCATTAGTACATTAGTACATTAGAACGGATGTTATAGTTTTGCCAATGTGCATGTGCAGTGCAATGGTTAGTGCATCTCAGCGCAATGAAAATCCCCAAAAATATAGGTAACATAACGATGCTAGTTTGCCGAACTGCTGAGGTTTTTTTTTCATATCATTAGCTTTGTGGATAACCATTAAACTGAAGGTTACAGACGTTATCTAGTTAGGCAATGTCACATTTGAATCACAGATTTAATGGAGCTTTGAGTATCTCCCCATTTGTACTGTGACTGGAACAGCACAAAGTAGATTTTTGCTTCCGTAGAAACTAGATTGAAACATAATTGAAGCAAAATAGGGATAAGAGATGGAGCAGAAGAGTTCTGATCTACCGTATATCAGCCTTTTCTATCTGTATGTATGACAATCCAATTTCTGTGTAACTTTATATACAGTAAAGTTGAGTGCCTATTCTATTAATGTTTGGTCACTTCTCATTGACTGGGGCAACATTTATACTTGCTGTACGTTACAAGGTGTCAATATCAGTTGTAACGGTAAAGGGGTTAACCAGGCTCACTAATAAAGTTTCAGCCCACTTGGTTACCCCTGATCCGTGTGTTGGGGTCCTAGAGTGTCAGCTCTTAGACCCAAATGTCCTAAATGCATTACTGTGACTGTGTGCAAATTATGCAACAATAAAGAATTATGTGTGTTTTGCCTTTCCAGGGGTGCTGGGACCGGGAGATTTCTAGGCTGTAAGTTTCAGAGTGGGTTTGCTAGAGAAGTCTTTACAGAATGTGTCTATGTATCGGGGTTCTGGATACCCCAAGTGTTGGATCCGAGAATTGAGTGAGATTCTTGGATACAGCCAAGCACATTACTCCGGTCAAGCATCTTCCAGACAAAGTAAACGGGCATGAAAGGGTTAATGCATACCTGCAACCATACACGGGGTCCCTAGTATAAAGTAAGGTGCCCAGATACTCTGAAACCTGGTATAGGTGTTCAGGGGGTGCTACAGGTATGTGATAAAGCTTAGTGATTGCTTGTGTGTAAAAGTTTAAAAGTTATTTTTCTAAAGTGTGCCAAGTATGAGCCTAGCGAGTGTAAGCAATGTATACACTCACTCACTCACTGAGTACACATACCTTTGGGCTAACACAGGGCTATCCGGCCACCCTTTGCCAGAACCTAGACTCTGTGGAGCCTGGACAGCGGGTGGGCTCAGTATGCAAAGAGGCAGAGGTGTCATGTTGGTGCATGCCACTTTGAAGAATGAGAAAAGGTACCCACCTGGCTATATAATACCGACAAATTGGTGATTGGCTGGCAGGAACATCCTACGCTCTGATAGGCTGCAGCATTTTGTGAATGAGACCCAAAAACCCATAAGATGCCTTACAGCCAATCAGGAGTAAGATCTAAGCATAAATAATAGGGTGCTCTCTTATTTTTTTAAAATGTGCAAATATATAATATGAAGTGTTAAATAACACCAATTAAGTGAAAAAACTTGAATTAACAACCCAGTGGAAAATAAATGAATAAATCAGCTTTAATAGTGAATATTCATACCCACACCATTAAAGTGTAATACAAGTGAAAAAAAGGGGTAGAAAAGCAGCTAAAAAAAACCTTAATAAACTGTTCTGTAGTCTATTTTGCTTGAAGATTCCAAAGTTAGGGGAGCGCTGAGTGTTCACAACGAAGCCATGTAAAGAATAAAAACACAACATAGTGCAACCAATTTTCAAATTCACATTCAGTGAGGGAATTGTAGATTCATTCAACTCACATTCTATCCAATTGTAATGCTTGCACTGTGTAACGCTTGCGCGAGCCCACAAACAAGACCTGACCCCGGTACTGAGGTGGAAATGACTGTGCCACACACCCACAGTAGTGGGAGCGGGCCCAGAAGGTGATTTGTAGCGTTGCTGAGTCTGAGTATGTAGAAAGGGTTAATCCAATACTTGCCGGGGTCCGAGGGTTGGAGAGGTACTCGTAGTTGAAGTCCGTAAGCCTGTGGTCTGGGGTTGGAGAGATACTCGTAGTCGTTATCCGTAAGCCAGGGGTCAAGAGCCAGAGAGAATCCAAATGCAAAGCCAGGTCGGTACACGAGAGCTTAACTGCAGAGAACAAGACAAGACTGGGCTGGACAAGACAGGCACACACAAATGCTACACAAGGTTATGTTCAGCAAGGTATGACAGGAAGAGGCAGTTTCTTATAGGAGACAGGAACCGGTAGGAGAGGGGGCCGAGTTGAGGCGGAGCCTCTGCAGATGCCAAGGATAGGCTGCAGGAGACAAGGGCTCACAGCAATCTTGACTCGCAGCTGGGGCTCATTGCGCGACGTCACGCGTGCACGCCGCATGCAGCGGAGGCGCGGTGTGACCGAGGGGGTGGAGCTAAGGTCTGTGACCTGGTAGAAAAGGAGCAGGTGCACACACGCTCTGTAAACAGAGCGGGGGTGCGCGCACCAGCAGGGGGCAGATCGGAGGCAGCAGCCACTACAGTACTGTTATGTAGAGAGGAGGAAACATGCCGCAAGGGACGCCATCCCCGAATCCTCACACGCTGCCCACGAGCAAGACAGGACCCCGGTACTGAGATGGGAAGGTATTAAACCACGCACCCACAGCAGCGGAAGCGTGCTTGGCAGGCGGATTGTCAATGTAGTCGGATTGGAGAGAGTGGGTTATCAGATATTTGCCAGAGTCTTGGATTGGAGAAGTTAGAGTAGTAAAGTCTGTAAGCCGTGGTCTGGGGTTGGAGAGTTTAGAATGGTAGTGATCCATGTTGCCGTGGTCTGGGGTTGGAGAGGTAAGCGTAGTATTGATCCTTATAGCCGTGGTCTGGGTTTGAGAGGTCTGCAGTGTCGAAGGTAGCCGAGGTCAGTATCCAGAGAGGTTCCAAATTCAAGCCGGGTCGGTACACAAAGAATCAAGCTGCAGGAAAAACACAGGACAAGGGAGCAAGGCACAACAAAACGCAGGAGCTCAAGGTTACAACCAATTATATTCAGCAAAGCAGGAGTGAATGAGCAAGGCATATAAAGGATTCCAGATCCAATGAGACAGAAGGAGGAGCGGAGGCACGGCCTACGCAGAGACACGGATAGGCTAGGAGACAAGTGGGCTTATAGAACACTTGACACACAGTTGGGGAGCGGTGCACGTCATCACGTGTGCGCGCCGTGCGCAAGAGGCTTGCAATGTGTCTGAGTGGTCGGAGCTAAGCTCTGTGGCATAGTAGAAGAACTGTGCA
The DNA here is from genome assembly GCF_040206685.1 of Ascaphus truei. Lineage (NCBI taxonomy): Eukaryota > Metazoa > Chordata > Amphibia > Anura > Ascaphidae > Ascaphus > Ascaphus truei. The sequence continues at coordinate 431,865,669 of NC_134483.1, forward strand.
TGCGTGCATGCACTCTGTAAACAGCACGCACTGGTGCCAGAGCGGAGGTCTGCGGTAATGCAGGTAAGGAGGGAACACGTCGCAAAGGACGTTTTCCCCGATTCCTTACACTAATTCAATGACGCATATCAGAGACACTATCTCTCTCTGATTAGAGCTAGTACAGGTAGATGACCTTCCACGTCGATCCCCCCGATTAAGTATAGGCTTTCCCCAGGGAGCAATCATAATGAAGAGAAAGACTCTTAGTGTGTACTTTATCAAAGAATTCTAAATAGAAAAAAGGTTGAAGGCGGTCACAGCAATAGTAGTCCAGCCCAGGAAGGATAAGATTAAAATCAGCTTTAATGATACATGCTGTACATCACAGAAGGGGCACTCTGACGCGTTTCGTCCCTCTCCAGGACTTTATCAAAGAGTATAGAACCCTTATCACACAGACTCGTTAAATAGGTGGGGACTCAATATGATTGGTTATTCTTAATTGAGGACCTGTAGAACATAATCAAACTAATGATCCCCCAGTATTTGAGTACAACCCATTCATTCATTGTTTCACGTAGACTCAATGAATGGGTTGTACTCAAATACTGGGGGATCATTAGTTTGATTATGTTCTACAGGTCCTCAATTAAGAATAACCAATCATATTGAGTCCCGACCTATTTAAGGAGTCTATGTGATAAGGGTTCTATACTCTTTGATAAAGTCCTGGAGAGGGACGAAACGCGTCAGAGTGCCCCTTCTGTGATGTACAGCATGTATCATTAAAGCTGATTTTAATCTTATCCTTCCTGGGCTGGACTTCTATTGCTGTGACCGTCTTCAACCTTTTTTCTATTTGCAACCACCATGGCTGGCGCACGCAGGCATTCACCATTGTATTCCCTGGTCTGAAGGGCTGACGTCATCCCCCCTACACGTGTGGGCGCGCCGGAGCGCAGTGAATGCAGAGACGCATCAGCGCTCCTCCTCTCGGCAGGAAACGGCGTGTGTGGGCTAAGCAGGCAGCTGTCCTCTACAGGGACAACGTGACGGCGTTTACTTCAGAGGGAAGACGCCACTGCTACCCGCGCTGCTGGGGAAACACGCCAGAGAGAACGCTCCAGCTGGGCATTTGTATCACCATCTCGTGGAACAGCTTACAGTGACTACAAAAGGATTTGCAAGACACCGGGCAGGGTAAAGGCAGCAGCTGGCGGCATCAGGAGGTTCATGAGTGGGGTGTTCCTGGACACTTCATCTCTTGCACCCTGTCACAGTCTGAACAACGGGCCCTCCCTTATTTGAAGCAACCCCAAACTCAAAGGTTGCACACATAAACACATAATGTCAAACATATACTATAGGACACAACTTAGAATGTCCAGGGGACACAGAACTCCAGTGCTATTAACAAACAAATATGACAATAAATTAAAAGTTTAACTTACAATTGCCCAAAAATGTAAGTTAAACTTTTAATTTATTGTCATATTTGTTTGTTACCGTAATAGCACTGGAGTTCTGTGTCCCTTGGACATTTAAAGTTGTGTCCTATATGTTTCACATTATGGGGGCTATGCACTAAGCGGTGAGCTTTTGCGCTGCCATGAAAAAAAAATTCACTGCCGCTAAAAAGTGAAGCCGGAGGCGCGATTCACTAAGGAGTTCAGCGCATTCGGTATCGGCCGTGCTTAAATCAGCCCGATCGTGCGTGCTTTTCCACCCCCCCCCCCCTCTGCTATCGCGCTTAAAGTTCAAGTGCGATAGCTGATAGAAGAAAAAGGCTCCTGTAACATTTGCATGGAGATTCTGCATCTCCATGCACGGCTGTTACAGGCAATCGTGCATTAAGAATATACATTTTAATAATAATGTACATGAGCAGGGGGTCTCCGGAGCTGAACCTCGTTGGTTTCAGGTCCGGGGACCCCCTACTTCATGAGATCCAGGCCCCGTTATGGGGTGCCGGTATCCCCTGCACTTTTAAAGCTCCTGCGTCACGTGACCGGGATATTTACATTCTGCAGGGGATAACGGCACCCCATAACGGGGCCTGCATCTCCTGAAATAGGGGGTCCCCGAGGCTGAAACCAATGCGGTTTAGCTCTGGAGACCCCCTACACATGTACACTAATGACAAAACACACACAACAATAAACAATAATTCATTACTGTAGCGGATAGCCACTATGGTAATGAAGCTGCATTAATGTAAATTTTTATAATAGTGTGCGGGAGCAGGGGGTCCCCTGAGCTGAACCAAATTGATTTCTGGCTCTGAGACCCCCTGCTTCCCGAGTTATAGGCCCCGGTATGGGGTATCGGATGCCAGTGTTGCCGCCAGCTTAATAGCGTCCAAGACGCGAATTGGATGCTATAAAGATGGCAGCGACACTGGCACCGATGCCCCCCACCGCCGCTACCCACAATAAACATCACTATATTTAATAAACCCACCCCCCCTGTGCCATCTATAAATACATGATTTATTCTTTTACATACAGGGTTAATACCCAAGGCCCACGGGAGTCCCTGGTGGTCCTGGTGGGTGTCCTCAGGCCCCACAGTGTACCAGTTCTCCAGGGTCTGGAGGCCTACGGGTGGTCCCCGCCAGGTGCCGTAGGCATCCAGGTGGTCTCCGCGGGTAACCAAGGGCCCAAAACGGGGTCTCCATGGGTGGGCCTGCGGGTGTCTGAGTGTCCCCGGGTCAGCCCCATAGGTGTCTGAGGGTCCTCGGGTGGTTCCCACAGGCATCTGGGTCCCTCAGGTGGTCTTTACGGGTCAGCAACCTGGTACCCATGGGCGTCCGGGGGGTCCTCAGGTGGTCTCCAGAGGTCCCCGAAGACCTAAGGAACCAACCCTGTATGTAAAAAAAAATAAACCTGTCATATACATTTAAAGAAATAAATAACCCCCGCCCTCCACAAACACATATAGTACAATAATGGGCAAAAAAACTATTATCCAGATATGGATAATAGATTATTTGCCCATTATTAAACACATAAAACAGCATCAATAAAGTAAATAAATAGAGTTCTACTTACCCTCTGGCAATGTGATGGGTGACCGGTCATCAAACGGCCTACGTTGGGGACAAAATACATAGCAAATACGTTCAAATGCCAGTTAACCCCTTAATCACCTTAGCGGTTAATAACCATGAAAGTGATTAAGGTGTTAACCCACCCTGCCCCAATACCAACCCTTCACCCATTCATTTGTGCAGTGGGTATAATATATATATATATATATATATATATATATATATATATATATATATATATATATATATATATATATATATATATATATATATATATATAAATGATATATGACCCCCTGACGAAGTTCTTAGTGACGAAACGCGTAGGGCATTTCCCAAAGAGGCGAGTTTGTGGCTGACATTACTGCATGAACGGAGAGAGTGCCTTGGAGCTGTTGCTATTTTGCTTGGGACTGCTGTCGCTTCTGGTTTTGCAGTTGCCTGCTGGTGAGCAGTGAGAGCTGTGGGAGGTGTATTTGGAGGGAGTCTCTGACCGTGTTGCTGGTTATTACATCATCTGGCTGCGGTGGCTCCAGTGCACCTTGCTGAACCAACGGATACACCAGAGGTGGCAACAACGGGACAGGCTGATACATTCCCTTCACAGCTTCAAGGCGATTGAGTATATCTCATAAATGCTATTATTTTTACTCTGTTGTGAGTGCGCTTTTTATAATTTTCAAAAATCCATAAATACTGTTTTATACTTTATCACACTAGGAGTGCACTTGTTTTTTCTTCTTGTTTTCTGCATATATATATATATATATATATATATATATATATATATATATATATATATATATAAAAAAGAAAAGGGAGTGAAGTAGCGCCAAATAAGAATTGTTGAAATAGTGTAAAAATATTATTAATGATAATTTAAATGAATATTTCTAAATAGGTTAAAATCACTAAAAATTGTAGATGTGTATACTACAATTTAAAATAAATATATATAACATATATTATGTGCTCCTATTTCGTGAAAAACAATTTAAGACAACACTCCAAAAACATGTGATAACATAAAATACAAGCAAAAAGAAAATTGATATAAAAACCAGTCATTGAGTGAAAATCCTTAAATAGGAAAAAATAGTCCTGGTATGAGTGGATCTCCGGCAGCTCTCAAATAGGATGAACTACATCCAGATGATACCTATTAGAAAAGAAAAAAGAGAGAGCGCACGCCCCATAGCATAATACAGTACATTTATTGGGAAAGGGGAGGGGGGGGGTAGAAAATCCGCTCAAAAGGGTAGGTTAAAATCAAGCAGTGTGAGTAGAAAGGCTCCTTAAAATCAATGATGCAGTCTTTGAGTTTTAGGAACATCTCCAATCTCTGCTGGCCGCAATGTGTATCAGCGCTCGATACGGCCTGTCATGCTCCTGCGTGATGACGCAGTTCCGTTCCCTCATTGATTTTAAGGAGCCTTTCTACTCATGCACCAGAGAACATCTACCAGCAGCTTCAAGTGAGATTTGGACTGCAGGGTCTGGAGGCTGAGTGACAAGAGTTGGCGGTGATATATTTCACACACTGCTTGATTTTAACCTACCCTTGTGAGTGGATTTTCTACCACCCCCCTCCCCTTTCCCAATAAATGTACTGTATTATGCTATGGGGCATGCTCTCTCTCTCTTTTTTCTTTTCTAATATTATATATATATATATATATATATATATATAAATATATATATATATATATATATATATAAAAAAGAGAAGGCAGTTGGCACACTAATATCCAGGCAAAAAACAGATGCTTATCCCATATGAATAGAACAAAAAATAATTACCAGATTGGGGTCCAGCAATTAGAGAAAGCACACTTTATGTAGTCATCAGATCAAAAACTTTATTCAATCACAGGGCACTGCAAGCAAAACAATCATTTATTATCCCTGTATGTCTAGCCATATAGATTATACATTACATACAGGGGCAATAAATGAGCATAAAAAACAATTACATTACATCAAAAATTACAATACAATACAAACATTCAGTATCCCTGTATGTATGTATATCCATAGGGACATGCATAAATCCAGAAACATTAAAAAAAATCACATATTTTTTTTTTAAAAAACCTGTAAAAGTAACATAAAATACATTTATTTTGCTTACTTACCATTAGATGGCCCAATCACCGACTCCCGGGGAACCGGATGCTCTCGAACCAACAATCCACCGACAGGAACTAGGTAACCATAAAATAAAAAACCATAACAATCCAAGTGTGTGTCTTCTTTCATCTATTTGTAATCCATACCGTCAGTCTTGGTGTCTTCGGGGTCTTCTTTACCTTCGACATAGGCTTTGATAGGCCTATGACGTTACATTTTCATCATATGGTTACCACGGCCCTGATTGGGCCGTGAAAACCATGTGATTTTGAAAAAAAAAAAAATGATGACGTCATTGAAAGGAAATGACGCCAGCCAATCAGAATGGCTGTGCTTCATTTGCCTTTAAGATGACGTCATCAAAAGCAAGATGGCTGCCGTCGAACTAAATCCTAACTCTGATTGGCTTAAGTAGACCATGTGACAGAGGCTTGGTAGAGAACGGATATGACGTCATCAAAGTCTGTCACATGGTAGTTCAGCCAAATCAGATTGGATATCAGATATACAATCATTCTCATTCTATGCTTTGGAACACATTCCCTTGAATGTTAGGGGTGGTGATAGAGAGGCCACCCTTAACTGTAGAGAGATGTTCTGGATTTATACCCTCGGGACACTGGTACCCGGGGGTATGAATACAGACTGGGAATTGAAGCACTTCCTCCTATCATATATTTTTTTTCAACCAAAAAAGTTTTTATTGAGTGTATGGTACAATCATCACATACTCTACCAACCCATTGTCGTATATAACAGTACACATAACAACTCATTTTGTATTTGGACTCACAAAAGACATACCCCTCATCTGCGTAACCAAGACCAACCAGACTTACAACCAGACTACACAAGGGAAGAGGTAGGGAGGGGGGGGAGGGGTGAGGCTGCCACAGAAAGGCTCCCGATCAGCTGGGCTTGTCCTGGAGATTACGGTCACAGAAAGGCTCCGGGTCATTTGGGCTTTGAAGACTTCAGGTCCGTCAGATTTCGGGCTAGCTGCTATCTTAATGTTTGCGTACGTCCGCGAGTGTGTACACTAGCCCCTGCCCACTCACTTTACTGCCGAATTTAGTTGTCCCTCTTTGCTGACTGTATTCTTTGTCTCCCCGTCAGCCACACTCATCCAAGGAGAACGCGTCTAGAGCTATTAAAGCAGTATGTTGGAGGCATTGATCCCTGGGATATCGTTCAGGGCCAACCACGGAGCCCAGACTTTTAGAAAGTTTGTGCCGGTGTCGGTAACCAGACTCGTTAACTGTTCCATCCGGCAAACATGCCAAATTCTGTTTCTGATTTTTGGAATATTTGGTAGTTCAGGCTGCTTCCACAATGCTGCGATTTCGCACCTCAGGGCAGTTGCAAAATGTGCAATTAATTTGTGCTCCGACCTGTTTAACCCTGGGGTGCGTCTGGCCAGCAGAAACAACCAGGGGTCTAAAGGGATCGCGCAATCGAGAATTCTCTGGAGCCAATTCATGATATCCTCCCAGATTGGGAGTATCTTGGTGCAACCCCACAGCATGTGCAGCAAGTCTGCCTGCTCCCCACATTGTTTGAGGCACAATGGAGGGTAGCCCCTGACAAACTTTGATAATCGTAATTGGGTCAAATACCACCTCATCAGGACCTTATACGCGTTCTCCTTCAATGTCGTGCAGATTGAGCTCTTAGCTGCCGCCAAGACAATATAGTCCCAGTCCTCGTCCTCTAGTGTGTCACCCAGATCTCTTTCCCATCTGTTCTTATACTTTAGTGTCACGTCGGCGTCAGGAGTCGGACAGACTACCGCCTTGTACATTGTAGAGATAAGTCCCTTGGTTCCTGTTCCAGTAGAACAGAGCTGTTCAAAATTAGTGCGTTGAGCTCGAATGGGAAATTTATCATAGAAAGCTCTTAGCTGGAGGTAGCTAAAGAATTCTGAATTTGGAACTGATTTTTCAGACTTAATTTGCTCAAACGGTTTGATAGATATTCTACCCTCCAGGTGTAAAAGGCGAGTGTAGCCCTTCTGTGTCCATATAATAAAATCTTTCTTCTGCAGGCCCGGAGCGAAATCAGGGTTTCACAAAATTGGGGTCATCAAGGAATGTTGTCTCATTAAGACGTGTTTATATTTGCTTTTGTCCCATACTGCCAAAGAGTTGACAATGGCGGGGAGCGGGTGTTTGAAGTCCTTGCGGACCTTATTTGAGAGCCAGATCAGGTCCTGCAATGCCACCGGGGCACAGCAGGCCGCCTCCAGCTCCACCCATCGCCTCTGACTAGGGTGGGTGTGCCACTGGATAATTTGGGTCAATTGGGCCGCTCTGAAGTATGATAACAGGCAAGGTACCGCTAATCCTCCTCTTGCTGTGGGCCGAATTAGTGTGCTAGTTTTGATGCGGGGGGTTTTATTACCCCAGACAAATTTCACCATTACGGACTGTAACCAAAGGATCTCTTCCCTGATTATAGGGACCGGAAGAGTCTGAAATAGGTACAGAATTCTGGGAAGGAGATTCATTTTTAGAGATTGAATACTGCCAATCCAGGATATGTTGTACCCTGCCCATTTCCGGAGATCTTCCTTCAGTGTCCGTATTAGTCTGGGGTAATTCGCCTTATAGAGGGTGCCTGATTGCTTCGTGATATTTATCCCTAAATATTTTATGGAGGAGGTTTGCCATTTGAATTCAAAGTTCACCGTGATCAGTTTCTCGGTGGCCTTAGGTAAGTTGATATTTAGGGCTTCTGATTTTGCCTGGTTAATTTTGAACCCAGATTTCGCATTAAATTTCCCTAGCAATTGAAAGACGTTCGGCAGAGAGGTGAGGGGCTGTGATAGCGTGAGTATCACGTCATCAGCGTACAGGGCCACATTATGTGGCTGGTCACTAATTTGGATTCCTGCTATATTCAGGCTGAGGCGGATGTGCGCCGCTAGGGGTTCGATGCATAGCGCAAAGAGAAGGGGTGACAGAGGACAGCCTTGTCTGTTGCCGCTCTTAATCCGGAATTCTTCCGAGGTGAAGCCCTGGTGTCTGACCTTCGCCGTCGGTCCCAGATACAGAGCGAGAATTGCCTGTATCATTCTCCCACCCAAGCCGAACGCTTCCAGCGTCTCTCTCAAGTAGGGCCAATCAATTCTGTCGAACGCTTTTTCTGCATCTAAACTAAGCACCATACACGGGATATGTTTTTTTTGCGCCAAATCGATCAAATCTATAATCCGTCTGGTGTTATCAGCTGCTTGTCGACCACATATGAATCCCACTTGATCAGGATGGACCAACTTGGACAACACCTGGTTAAGGCGGTTAGCTACAAGTTTGGAAAAGATTTTTGTATCTGAGTTTATTAAAGAGATGGGCCTATAGCTTTTACAGTCCGCTGGGACTGTCCTTGTTTGTGGATTACTGAGAAAGACGCCTGGAGCATCGAGCCCGGGATGGGGGCACCATCCAGGAAGGAATTACACAGTTTTAGTAGATGAGGAGCTAATATTTTGCGAAATTTCTTATAATAGAGATTGGAAAAGCCATCTGGGCCTGGGGCCTTGGCTGCTTTTAATGACTTCATTACCTCTAGGAGTTCCTCGATAGTAAAGTCTGCCTGTAGTGCGTCCCTCTCCTCTCTGGTCACTTTAGGCAATTGAGCCTCTGTTAAGAACGTCTTTAGTTGTGCTTTTGTGGTGGGCGTGTGTGCCACCTTCGCCCCATCGTAAAGGGTTTCATAATATGTTTTAAATTCATTAACTATTTTTTTGGGGTCAGAGGTCAGATCCCCCTGCTCTGTTCGAATTGTCTGAATTTGGGAGACTTGGTTTTTGTCTCTTAGTTTGTTGGCAAGTAGGGTATCTGGCCTGTTTGCTTTCTCAAAAAATTTCCACTTAGACCATGTCAGCTCCTTTTCAGCACGGGAGGTCAGCAAGATATTAAGTTTGGTTTTAGTGTCTAGCAACTCCTTAAGGGTCATTGCATCTTTGTTATTTTTATGCCGAGCTGAGAGGACTGCCAATTCTGCTTGTAACTGATTGATTTTTTTGTCCTTCTCCCTCTTTCGCCTGCTTGCAATCCTTATGAGCTCTCCTCTCAGAGTCGCCTTATGGGCTTCCCATAGGGTAGCCTGCGAAGTCACGCTTCCCGTATTCTCTTGAAAATATTCCCTGATTCTATCCCCTACATTTTGTGCAATTTCGGGGATTTTTAGTAAAACTTCATTAAGTTTCCAGTTCGCTCCTGGTCTGTCCAGAATAAAATCGGAGCACCGCAGCTCTATCGGCGCATGATCTGACCACGAAATATCGTGGATGCCCGAGTGGGAGATCTGTGAAACCATTCTACTGGATACAAAGAGGTAGTCTATCCTACTATATCTGTCATGTGGGTGGGAGTAGAATGTAAATCCTTTGTCCTGGCGGTGCTGTTCCCGCCATATATCTAAAAGGTTATTAATTCTCAGCCCTCTATTCCAGGTTTGTCTGACCTTTGAGTTAGCTTTGCCGCTCGGGGTGCATCAATCCATTACTGGATCTAGTGTCTGATTAAAATCGCCCCCTAGTATTACGCATCCCTGTGCTATCCTCTGGAGGACGGAGAAGAACCTTTCCAGGAAAGCTTCTGTGCCTTCACTTGGCGCATAAACGTTTGCCAGTGTGATCGGCTGACCTCTTATTTCGCCGCTTATAATCAGAAATCGGCCATTGTAGTCTTTTTTAATGGTCTTAATCGCAAAGGGCAAACGGTTATGCAGTAGAATGGCTACTCCTCTTTTTTTTGTTTTGGCTGAAGCTGAGAACCAATTCCTAAACCTATAATCAATATATTATGGTGAACTAGATTTAGAAAAATGCGTTTCTTGTAATAGAATTATGTCAGGGTCTGTTTTTTTGTAGTCCGCCATAGCTAGTCTGCGTTTCCCTGGACTGTTAAAGCCTTTCACATTGTGTGAAATAATAGTGATCCCTTTACTCATGAGTGTATTTCCAAACCTTTTCTCTTTTGTAATCAACCGTGGTTGTCAGCGACGAGGGTCTTTTGTTTCTTTCTGAGGTTTCGGACTGCAGCCTGGAAGAACGAGGGAAAGTACACACTCTATGTTGGCTTTCTCTCTGATCCCTCTGCGTGCAAGGGTATTCCTTACTCAAAGACGGAAGCCCCCGGATCCGACTCCTCCCTTCAGAGACCTGGGACTGCGGGATGGGGATACAGAGGAGGACATATTGGGGGGACACAAAAATACACATGACACACATTAGAACTTTTAATAACTGTCCGGTGAATGGGTGATAACTAGCTCCCCCAATCTCCTTCTTTGCCTCACTTAGGCGTGCAGCCTGGACGGAGTCCGGGATGGCCCTCCATCTCCCTCTCCCGTCCCGAATGGCTGGCCTAAGGGGGACTTTCATGGGCCGCTCGCGGGGCTTCTCCCCTGCGCCCATGTGGAGACTCATGTTCAAGGCTTTCGTGAGGGGCAACATCCCTCCCCCCCTCCCATGTCCGTGCTGTATAATGTTGTAACGACAACCTTGTAATTATCTAAGCTATAACTTTAAATCTTTACTTGAAAAGTAACCTGTGAGATATAACATGTAACTTGTAATTGCTTGCCACTGTTCTCCTGCAGCTCGTGTCTCTTCCTGCGTGACTCTACTATGCTATGTGTGGTGCTGCCCCGGGGTTCGGCCCTACCTTGGCCCTCAACCAACCGTCCCTGATTACATAATTTTGTATGTATATGAGTGGTATGCGTGTTGTTGCTCTGCCTGCTTCTCTCTGGTGTGGTGTGCGCTCTGCTACGTCTCTTTAGCTAATATCCCCGACTATCCTATGTGTAACTAGCTAAACTCCCTCTCCGTTGCTTCTGCTGGCAGTCTGCTTCTGTCCCTGGATGGGCCACGTCCGGGGCCCCGGTTTGCCGCTCTGCCTGTAATGCGCCTCCGCAGTGTGAATGGGTGGCCGGCTGCGCCGTAACAATCGCTGCTTCCCGCGAGACTTGCGCATCTCCTGACGCCGGCTGATGATGACTTCCGGTTTCACTCATCTGCCCCCTCCATGATGGCGTCCGCTTCACTTCCGGTGACGTCCTTCCGATGGGCGCCATTTGCCCTCCACCAGCCCGCGAGAGAGGACGCCTCCTCTCCTGTTCCCGCGCTGAAGAGCGCTCCACTTCCGCAACGAAGCCCTGTGGCGAGGCTGCTTCTGCGGCGCCATGCTGGATGGCGTGCGTTTCACTGCAGCCGGCCATTTTCATCCCCAGGTAAGGTTTTAAGGCTTTCAGGTTTTTGGAATTTCAGGAGTGTTTTTTCAGTAGCTGGTGTCACAGGACTCGGGGCTCACATCAGGTTTAGCAGTCCAGCACACACTTTGGCAACAGCAGTGGTTAACCGAACTCGGAAGGGATTCACGAGGTGGCAAGCTCTCTTTTTATTAACCCATCGGGTAAACCGCAACCCAAACCCAAACTTTCAAACTGTCTGAGAGGCCTGACATTTTCCTCAGATCACTGCGGGGACTACAGGATCTTGGGGTGATTTGGATGAACCGGATGTCCTCCATTCCGCTTCTCCTCTCGTTCTTCCCTCCTGGGGCTTTTTGAAGGGCCTTCTTTCAGTCCCAATTTATTGAGGAAGTCCTCCTTCTCTTCTATCTCTTTCATTGATATGGCCCTCCCGTTTTTAATAACCATTAGGCCAAACGGGAAGGTCCAGCGATATCGTACTGCCCGGTCTCTCAACAGTCTAGTGACGGGCTGCAGTGCCCTTCTCCTTGCCAACGTAAGTGGGGACAGGTCCTGGTATAGCTGCATCGTGGCCCCCTCGAGCCGGCAAGTAACCTCCGCTCTGGTGCACTTAAAGTCGGCATCCCTGGTTTTAAAATAGTGCAGCCTGGCGATGACATCGCGCGGCTGCTCCATTGCTGCAGGACGGCTTCTGAGAGCTCTTTGGCAGCGATCCATGGCTCTTTCTGCTTCGGATAACTCAGGCAAGAGTGTCTCCAGCCACCTGGCAGTGAACGCCTCCACATCAGTTATTGTCTCTGGGATGCCGCGAATTCTAATATTGTTGCGGCGATCCCGGTTCTCTGTATCTTCTTGCCTCTCCATTATCTCCGCTATCTGGGTTTGCATGTATGCGGCTTTTTTGTCTGCCTTTTTAATTTGTTTACTTGCGGTCGCCATTTTGTCCTCGAGGGCCCCCGTGCGCTCCCCTAAGCCCTGTACTTCTTGTTTTAAGTCCTGTAGCCCTACATATATCATGTTCTTCATATCCTGATATAGACGGTCGAAATCGCAGATACGAACTGGCATCTGCGTGGGCTCAACTGGGGGTCCTCTTCCCGGTCCGAATCGGAGCCTGCGGCTGATTCTGGCGCCATTGCTGTACCGGCGCTCCGTGGAGTGGAATGGCCCAGGAATTTTCTCATATCACCCTCTTTCTTTTTCCTGGGGTTGATCGGGGCCATCACAGGGGTTTCTGCCATGCTAATACTGTATTTCGGGAGTTTTTTGGTTGTCTGTTACTGTATTTCTGAAGTTGTTAGTGGAGGTGGGGGACGGAGCTCAGATGCTATGCTGCCATCCACTCCAGCCTCGCGCATGCGCCTCCCTCATATCATATCTTATACAGATTAAGGACATGTTATTTGCAGCTATAGGTTGAATATATATTATCTGCCTTAAACAAAAATTATAATTAAATAATATCTAATGTCCAATTTAGAAACCAAACGTCAATACCAGGATTGATATTGTTAGTTTTTTCTTAGTCCATAATATAGTTTAAGATATTTGGTTATGGATATGGATATTCAAAATGTGATGACTTTTATAATGTTGTATGTCAGTGACTCCTAGATCATCTCTCTTTCCTTTACTTTGGAGATTTGCTTTCATATATATATATATATATATATATATATATATATATATATATATATATATATATATATATATATATATATATATATATATATATATATATATATATATATATATATATATATATATATATATATATATATATATATATATATATATAGAGGAGAGAGAAAAGAGAGCGCACGCCCCATAGTGTATAACTGTATATTTAATAAGGAAATGGAGGGGGGAGGGGGGGGGGGAAGAATCGCACTCACAAGGATAAAAAAGTTAAAAGCGTGTCGTGAATAAATCACCACCATCCGGCTCTTTGCTTGTCTTTACTTGTCTCTGATGTCGCTATCTGGATACAGACGATCCGTGGTCATCAGGATGTTAACTCAAGCGTGGAGCAAGGGAACCGGCATAAATGGAGTCCTCTGCTACCACCCTTTGAAAAAGTTGCCCGAGAGTGACGAAACGCGTCAGGGAGAGTCATCACGCATCACGTCACGGACATTGCGTCATCACGTTGCTCATGAACAGGCCGGTTCGTGTGTGTAACATTCACAGGCCACACAGCTGAGAGATCTTCAGAGGACTCCATTTATGCCGGTTCCCTTGCTCCACGCTTGAGTTAACATCCTGATGACGACGGATCGTCTGTATCCAGATAGCGACATCAGAGACAAGTAAAGACAAGCAAAGAGCCGGATGGTGGTGATTTATTCACGACACGCTTTTAACTTTTTTATCCTTGTGAGTGCGATTCTTTCCCCCCCCTCCCCCCTCCATTTCCTTATTAAATATACAGTTATACACTATGGGGCGTGCGCTCTCTTTTCTCTCTCCTCTACAGATTCTATAGGATGTGGTTCATCCTTTCGAGAGCAGCCGGAGACCCCCTGTATTCAAGCCTAAACATCTTTGACGGACTTCATCTTTAAGGACTGGTTTTTCACTTCTTCATTTTATTTTTATATTTTTATGTTTATACATTTTTATATTTTAAAATATGTTCATTCACTTTTTGCATATTATAGATTGCGTTGTCTAAGTATTTAAATGAATATATGTTTACAAATTACTATATATCACAATTTACACGCAGGCACTGATATTAATTTATACTATATATAATATTTTATCATTGCATATATGCCCTTTGAGGCGCTGCATTTTTCTGTTTGCTAGCTCATATATATATATATATATATATATATATATATATATATATATATATATATATATATATATATATTATATATATATAAAGGAGAAAAAAACAAAAAATAGGCACACTCATAGTGTAGTAAAGTTAACAAAATTTATATATGGGACTGGGTAAAATATGCACTGCTCACTCACAAACGGAGAATATAAAATCGCATGTTTGAGATATAAACTCAATCGCCAACATGTAGAGCAGGAACTCAATGAATACTCCGGATGGACCGCCGTTTGCGTCACTGTGTAGGGGGGAAGCCGTGGTAGTGATTCTTCCGTGTACCGGAGACAATCAGGCACCTCCTTGCGATTCCAATGTCTCTCTTGTTGTAGAGGACTTCCGGATCAGCGTCCCTGCTCCCAGTGCATGAGATTCACAGAAGGCTTCCGGGTCAGCCTAATCACTGACAGTGCAGTCAGACGCCGTGTAGCCATGAGTCCCAATAATGCAAGTGTATATCTCCGTTCTCTCAGAGTGAAAGTTTCAACAGCAATAAAATATATACTCCAAATTTAAAACACCCTACACGTTTCGTCTCTGCAGACTTCGTCAGGGGTTGTATATGAGGTATATGGTTCACTCGGTATATATAGTTTTAATAGCCAATCACGAAAATAGAACTAATTAATTAATAAATAACAGGTATGTTGCATGGTCAGATGAAATTTTAACCCATTTAGATGCTGGTGGAAAGTAATAAGGTACAAGATATATGTATACATAGTATATAAAGAGAACACTATATAATGCTTGTTACAAAAAACTAAATATATATGTAATAACAAATGAAAAACATATATATGTATATATATATGAAAATAAATAAAATCATAACATTCTAATCAGAGAAATACAGTTATATTAAATACAATATAAAAAGTATATCAAAAAGGAAAAATACAAAATAAAAATTACATAATAAACAAAAAAGATCCCACAGTTAGAAATAAACACATAAAATGTATAAAATATATAAAATACATATACAATTCCAATATATAATCACTTGCAATCAATTTATAAATCAAGAACCAAAAAAGTTCCTAAAAGGGACACATATGGACCAAGTGCTATAACTACACTTGTAATACCTAAAGTTAATATATAATATAGTCTAGGGATAAAAGACATATTGTTTCAATATCACATAACCTCAATGGTAAATATAACCAGAGACCTAGAAATTCAGAGGGTACAAATATCATATCACCATGATGTATGATTTTAGACAATAGAATGTCATGGAGGAAAGGTAAGTGCTAAAAGCATTGCACTTTTATATACCATCAATTGTGATGCACAGATCAAGGAAAGGAGGAGAAGAGAAAAGAACGACCGCTGCACCGGACTCAGTGCGACTAAAATGATAGTGAAAATATGTGTGAAAAATGATATGTGATTCAAATTAATATTGTTGTATTTATAATGTATGTAATATATAAAATATCTAATGATATTTAAAGTGAAATAAAGTGTAAATAAAAAGTGTAAATGAAAATAAAAATGATGGATGGGAGGGAATACTAGTACTCAGATCCAAACTTTATCTGATGATTTATTGGGATCTTTGAATGGTGATTTTACTATTCATGAGGTTGATCAAGAGGAATTATTGTCCTCCAAATTATCCATACATTCGAATATAAGTGATCAACTGGATGATCTTACTATACATTCAATTGCAGAATGTGAGGTAGACTCAGAATTGACTTTGGTAAAACACTCTCCATTTCTTCCAAAATCAACATACTTCCCCTACCAATCAAAAGGAAAATTTATTGAAACATTTTATACAATAGTCCTTAAGGATTTGGAACAACTATGTCAAACTAATACGAATCTGAGACGTAGAAATTTAAACAAAAATTAAGAATTGGCATTGAGAAATATTAGAGATAATACTGACCTTGTGGTTAGGCAAGCCGACAAGGGTGGAGCTATTGTTCTGCAGGACCGAGAAGTCTATATTGGTAAGGCTAATCGTTTCCTACAGGACAGTTCAACCCCTGATGAAGTCATCATAGATGACGAAACACGTAGGGCGTGGCTAAGACTGAGGTTGTCACTTCCCCACGAACTTTACCTTTGCGGGTTGCGAGACGCTGCAGGTTGTGTGAGGCTGTGAGGAAAGAAACGCTGGATCCTATTCCCCTGATGTCTCACTGACCAGAAGCAAGAAACTGGAGGTGCTTGTTCCCAGAGGGATTTCCTGTGTGGTGCACCCGACCGAAGGGACGTCATTTCCGGTTGCTCAGACCATGCGGAGAGCAGACAAGAGAGGACTCCATTGCTGATACCAGACGGCAGTACTGGCTTATGAGAGCCTATCTCATACCTGCTTTTAAACCCTGTACTTTTGTGAGTGGGCATTTGACTGTTTTTATTGTTCTATAAACTAGTTGTTATACTTTAATGCACTAGGTGTGCGCCTGTTTCTTTTCTTTTCTTTTTCATAGGTATCAACAGGGAGTAGTGACCCCTTTGAAACGGGCTGCCATATATCTGGATGCTTTGTTCTGGAACAGGACTTTGTGCTTTCTGAGGTTTTTTAGGTTTTTCATTCATTTTTACATATTTTTTATTACAAATTTTACATTTTTTATTATATACTTTTTATATGTTATGGTTATTTAGTATTTTTTATATATTAAAGTATTAGGTCTTTGTTATTGAACATTTTAAATACGTTATAGAACGTATTACCCTTGGTTAATACTGGTTTGGATTTAATTTACCCACATATGCCACCCCATTGGATGCTTTCATAGTTGGTTTTCATTAATCACAGTTTTGTATAGGCTGTATTAGAGGCGCTACTTCGTTCTTTTTGTTTTGTTATATATATATATATATATCAATTCGAGATACAGGTGTACAGCTAAGCAACTACTGAATTATTCTTAATCAGTATATATAGAAACATGAATATGTATGCACCTAGACTTGCTTACAGAATGCTCCATTTTTTAGATGTAACTGTTTTTTCTGTTTTGTGTTTCCATGTATTTTTCACTTGTCTATTGTATTTTATCACATTTTATGTATTAGTATATAGGTGCTCCTCTGCCTCCACCCACCAGATGGTACTTGCGTTGACTCTATGATTGAAGCTACGCTGCTCTATGGTACACTACCGACCAACTTTATTCTTACTTGGCTAGCTCCGCGAATTTCGGAATATCCCGGTGATGTGCGGTTTTCTATCGTTTTCTCACGGGGTATATAGCGTTATATCGCGCCCGTGATTTAAGCATTTTATTCCCGCTGGCTGCAATACTGCAATGCCGTGTAAAAACGCATGGGGGCGTTTGCGAGCTGTTGTCTTTGAAGCCGAGAAATTCATGAATTGTAATGCAGTATATACTGTATATATACAGTATATACTGTATAACAACAACCCCTATAACCCCAAACATACACATACAGTACTGTATATGCACATCAATGATACTATAGGCCGTCCCCTGGTGAGATGTGTTTGCAGCAGAGAGAGAACCGCTGCTCTCTCTGCGCAAACATCGGCACATTAAAAATTATATAAAATACATTTTTATTCATAGTGTAGATGTGCAGGGGGTCTCCGGAGCTGAACCGCACTGGTTTCAGGTCCGGGGACCCCCTGCTCCCCGAGATACAGACCCCTTTATGAGGTGCCAGTATCCCTCTGCATTTAAAGGTCAAGATCACGTGACCGCGACATGTAAACCATGCAGAGGGATACCGGCATCCCCTAAAGGGGCCTGTATCTCGGGAAGCAGGGGGTCCACGGACCTAAAACAAAAACGTTTCTGCCCCGGAGACCCTCTGCACATGCACAGTATAAATAAAACACATATATAAATAAACACTCGTTCCTTACCTTAGCGGCTATGTGATATGGTAACGAAGCAGCATTTCTGTATTTTAATAATATTGTACAGTGAGCAGGGGGTTCCCTGAGCCAGAAATTAATGCTCAGGGGACCCCCTGCTCCTGCACAATATTTTTAAAAATACAGAAATGCTGCTTCATTACCATAGCTGATAGCCGCTAAGGCAATGAAGGGTTAAGGCAGAATAAACAATAAATACATTAAATACATATTTTTAATGTATGTGTTAAACCTCCCTGCCTTAACTGTAACCTGTGTAAGACCCCCCTCCCCCTATTGTGTGTGTTAAACTTCCTTGCCTTGACTAATCTATGTAAAACACCCTCCCCTTATTGTGTGTGTTAAACTTCCCTGCCTTGACTGTAATCTATGTAAAAACCCCTATCCCTATTGTGTCTGCTAAACTTCCCTGCTTTGACTAATCTGTGTAAGCCCCCCTCCCCCTATTGTGTCGGTTAAATCTCCCTGCCTGTGTTTCTGAGTGCAGTGTACTGTATGTAAATGTGGGGAGGGGGATCCCGTGTAAATAACCCCACCCACACCCACTACCCACTACCCACTACCAACAATAAAAAAAATCACACACAGCAGCAGCACAATAAATAAATACATCTAAATAAATAAATACATGAATATAAATAAATACATTTAAAATACATTTTTATTCATAGTGTAGATGTGCAGGGGGTCTCCGGAGCTGAACCGCGTTGGTTTCAGGTCCGGGGACCCCCTGCTCCCCGAGATACAGCCCCCTTTATGAGGTGCCGGTATCCCTCTGCATTTAAAGGTCCCGATCACGTGACCGCGGCATGTAAACCAAGCAGAGGGATACCGGCACCCCCTAAAGGGACCTGTATCTCGGGAAGCAGGGGGTCCCCAGACCTAAAACCAAAGCGGTTCAGCTCCGGAGACCCGCTGCACATCTACACTATGAATAAAAATGTATTTTAAATGTATTTATTTATATTCATTTATTTATTTATTTATTTAGATTTATTTATTAATTGTGCTGGTGCTGTGTGTGAATTTTTTATTGTAGGTAGTGGGGGTGGGTGAAGGGGGTATTAGTCCCAACGGTGGTTGTTTAGGGCTTGCGGGGGTGTAGCGGGTGCACTTAACCCCTTCACGACCGTAGCGGTATTAACTGCTACGGTCGTGAAGGGGTTAAGTGCACCCGCTACCCCCCCGCAACTCCCAAACTCACACCAAGGGCCAAATACCCCCTTCACCCACCCCCGCTACCCACAATAAAAAAAATTCACGCACAGCAGCCCTACAATTAATAAATAAATCTAAATAAATAAATGAATACATGAAGATAAACAAATATACAATATATATATATATATATATATATATATATATATATATATATATATATAGCTGTATGCTCATCTGCATGTCTTAGGCAGGTCTGCAACCCCACCTTTCCCCATTATCACCCAGCATACAGCACTTCCACTGCAGCAAGGGATTCTGGGAAATGACATGCAAATGAGCACACAGTGTCACTTTTTGCCTCAATAACCATTTTTAACATGGTTCCCTATAGGCTTAAGCTTGCTGCATGGTCACAGCTTTGAGCACAGCCAGGGTTAAGGTGCATACCCAGAAAACCACCCACAGACAGCTGTTTCAACCTTGATGGGTCTCATCTGTGTGGGGTTGATTTTACTGGGAATGCAAGAGAGGCTTATGGGATAGGCTAAACCATAATACTGAGTTAAGTTATGGTGAGTAAAAAAAGTGACAAAAACCCTCCACAGGAAAGCAAATATGCAAATATAGCTGTATGCTCATCTGCATGTCTTAGGCAGGTCTGCAGGTTCCCTATAGGCTTAATCTTGCTGCATGGTCACAGCTTTGAGCACAGCCAGGGTTAAGGTGCATACCCAGAAAACCACTCACAGACCCAGGTTTTCTGGGTATGCACCTTAACCCTGGCTGTGCTCAAAGCTGTGACCATGCAGCAAGCTTAAGCCTATAGGGAACCATGTTAAAAATGGTTATTGAGGCAAAAAGTGACACTGTGTGCTCATTTGCATGTCATTTCCCAGAATCCCTTGCTGCAGTGGAAGTGCTGTATGCTGGGTGATAATGGGGAAAGGTGGGGTTGCAGACCTGCCTAAGACATGCAGATGAGCATACAGCTATATTTGCATATTTGCTTTCCTGTGGAGGGTTTTTGTCACTTTTTTACTCACCATAACTTAACTCAGTATTATGGTTTAGCCTATCCCATAAGCCTCTCTTGCATTCCCAGTAAAATCAACCCCACACTGATGAGACCCATCAAGGTCGAAACAGCTGTCTGTGGGTTGTTTTCTGGGTATGCACCTTAACCCTGGCTGTGCTCAAAGCTGTGACCATGCAGCAAGCTTAAGCCTATAGGGAACCATGTTAAAAATGGTTATTGAGGCAAAAAGTGACACTGTGTGCTCATTTGCATGTCATTTCCCAGAATCCCTTGCTGCAGTGGAAGTGCTGTATGCTGGGTGATAATGGGGAAAGGTGGGGTTGCAGACCTGCCTAAGATATGCAGATGAGCATACAGCTATATTTGCATATTTGCTTTCCTGTGGAGGGTTTTTGTCACTTTTTTTACTCACCATAACTTAACTCAGTATTATGGTTTATATATATATATATATATATATATATATATATATATATCAACAATCCCTATACATATATATTTTTTGTGCTGCTGTGTGTGAATTTTTTTTATTGTGGGTAGCGGGGGTGGGTGAAGGGGGTATTAGCCCCAACACTGGTTGTTTAGGGCTTGCGGGGGGGTAGCGGGAGGGGTTAACCCCTTCATGACCGTAGAGGTATTAACTGCTACAGCCGTGAAGTGGTTAAGTGCACCCGCAACCCCCCCGCAAGTCCTAAACTCACACCAAGGGCCAAATACCCCCTTCACCCACCCCCGCTACTCACAATATAGCGGGCACGGTGGGTTAACCCCTTCATTGCCTTAGCGGCTATCAGCTATGGTAATGAAGCAGCATTTCTGTATTTTAATAATATTGTGCAGGAGCAGGGGGTCCCCTGCGCATTAATTTCTGGCTCAGGGAACCCCCTGCTCACTGTACAATATTATTGAAATACAGAAATGCTGCTTCATTACCATAGCACATAGCCGCTAAGGTAAGGAACGAGTGTTTATTTATATATGTGTTTTATTTATACTGTACATGTGCAGAGGGTCTCCGGAGCTGAACCGCTGTGGTTTTATGTCCGGGGATCCCCTGCTTCCCGAGATACAGGCCCCGTTAAGGGGTGCCGGTATCCCTCTGCTTTGTTTACATGCCGCGGTCACGTGATCGGGACCTTTAAATGCAGAGGGATACCGGCACCTCATAAAGGGGGCTGTATCTCAGGGAGCAGGGGGTCTCCGGACCTGAAACCAACGCGGTTCAGCTCTGGAGACCCCCTGCACATCTACACTATGAATAAAAATGTATTTTAAATAATTTTTAATGTGCCGATGTTTGCGCAGAGAGCAGCGGATCTCTCTCTGCTGCAAACACATCTCGCCCCCGCCGGCCTATAGTATCATTGATGTGCATATAAATTACTGTATGTGTACAGTACTGTATGTTAAGGGTTAAAGGGATTGTTGTTATACAGTATATATATATATATATATATATATACTGCATTACAATTCATGAATTTATGCCATCTGGCGGACACGCGAAGCATTGCAGCCTAGTAAATCCTGAACCATTATCAATTAACACATCAACCGCGCGTCAGCTGGGCATGCGCCTGGCTGGGAGGCAAAAGGAGCCCGGCATGCTCCAGGTGAACAGCGTGGCATTCCATGAACATGCCAGGTAAAAGCCGGTGATTGGTAAGAATCAAAGCTGCCGCTACAATAATAGCCTGTCAAGGTTTTTTCGCGCCAAAACCAGCATGATGTCACTTCCGTGTGGACGGAGAGGATATCCTACATCAGTGTAACTTTCCTGATGGAAAAACACTCGTTGACAAAGTGCTGTAGCGCGAAACGCATCAGAGTATTACATCTTTTCTCCTGATGTCTGAATAATAAAAAGTATTTTTTAACCCATCCAAGGTTCGTGGTCCCCCTTCTGTTATTCACTTACTCTCAGAGTGCTCCACTATTTTTTCCACTTGGATCCTCTACTTGTGTGTGGGTAGCGCAAGCGTTACACTTTGAGACCCAATGTCGATGGAACCGAGTGCTGCAACGGGACTGAGTTTTGTGATTAAACCCCTTATTGTCCGGCGTGGCCAAAGAGACTCTGCAGGATATCCCTCCCGAGGATGGCGATGATTATGGCCATGTAAACTCTATGTTGATCACACAGTATTCCTTCACCCCAGAAGCATGTTCTGGATGGGCGAGAAGTACCACAGGGAGTCCTAAGTCCGGTACGGGGCCTGCATGGAATTGCATGTGACCCAGTGGGTGGCGGGTCATGGTGTCACCAAGTTCCACACACTATTGGACTTGATGTTTCAAGAGCAACTTTTACAGCAGTGTCCCTCGGACGTGAGGGCATGCGTTTTTGACCATAAACCTAAAACCCATGAGGCGCATGCGCGATGTTGAGGTGGTTGGATGTGTAGGCGCTGAGCTCCGTCCCCCACCAAGCATAAAACCCTGATTTAATCACTCAAAAACAGCCTAATTACCCCAAATTGGCCCTATCCACGAAATAGACACACTAAGGATGGCTCTGCAGAGCGCAAATAAGAAGAATACCGGCGATCTGAGAAATTACATGAACCGCCCGAGCACCCGGGCAGCGGAGGCAGAAATGGCGCCTCTTTCAAATGCCGGCTCAGAATCAGAGAGAGAGGAGGACACAGTGGAGAGCCCGGAACAACAGCCGGTCCGCATAGGCAACTTTCGTCGGCTCTACATAGACTTAAAAACCCGCCTGCAAGCGGAGATCCAGGAGCTCCGCAAAGATGTTCAAACTATTGGTGAAAGAACCGGAGCCCTGGCAGTAAAGATGGCAGCCGCAACGAAATCGATTAAGAAGACTGAGAAGAAATCCACCTATCTTCAGGCCCAAATTACAGACCTGGCTGACCGGCAAGAGGATGCCGAAAACAGGGATCTCCGCAATAATATAAGGGTCCGCGGCATCCCTGAAGTAGTGACGGATGTGGAAAGATTTGTTTCGCTCTTGCTGGCATCGCTTCTACCAGTGCTACCAGAAGGGGAGCTCCGGATGGACCGCTGCCACCGGGCCTTCCAGAGTAGGCCAGTGGCGACGGAGCAACACCGTGATGTTATAGCCAAGCTCCCCTATTTCCGGACCAGGGAGGCGGTGTTCCAGAAAACTAAATCTGAAGGGGCCTGTCGATTCGAAGAGGCCTCCCTTCAGATATTCCAAGACCTCTCCCATCACAAGAATCCTACGCGAAAGGGCGATCAAATATAGATGGACCTTCCCATTTGCCTGTTGGTTCTGAAAGGCGGGAAGGCATCTCCATGAAGGAGCTCGAGGAAGGGGAGGACTTCCTAAACAAAATTGGTGTGAGAGAGGGCCCACCAGTGGGCCCACGGAGCACACAAGCACCGGAGGAAGGATGGCAGAAGGCGGGGAAATCAAGGAAGAACCGAGGGGCAGAAGAAAGTGATGAGGACTAAGGGGAGGGAAAGGGACATGGTCGGCTGATGCTTTAGCGAGTTCTAAAAGTTTTAAAGGTTTCGGTTATTAAAGCTTGCCCTGGGCACCTGAGTACTCGACCCCCATGCCCCCATGCACGGTTTTGCCCCATGGCAGCAGGAGGAGGCTTAAGCAGATAAAGAGCCCGCCTGTCCCCCGGCCATCCCACTGCAACAAAGACTTAGGCCAAAATAAAACTTTGTATAATCCGTACCTGATTCTGAAACAGGGGAAAAGATGGACGCTGTCAGTGGAATGCAGAAGGGCAAGATGGCGGTCTCGGATGGCGGGGGCGACATGCTTGATGTAGACGGATGGAGAAGAGTGGATGGCGGGAAGATCAGGCAGGAATACGGCCAACTTCGCGGGGTTCCTGCAGGAAAATGGCGGCATCCGGATGTGCGTCACTGGAAGTGACCAGGCAGCCATCTTGGAGGAGGCAGGGGGGCCCGATTGCATACGTCAGCATGCGGCGACGGGATCCCTGGGCTCTCGCGAGACTAGGTCAGACACACCGGAAGAGCACAGGCATAACCCAGGCCTGGGACAGAAGGCTGCGAGTCGGAGCTGGGAAATAGGGGGGGACGCAGGGGGCCCTGAAGTCCATAGCAGCGGGCCCGTTCGCAGCGGCCAGGGGTTAGTCTACCCCGGGCGCGCCAACAGGATAGGCAAGACGTCAGCAGAGGGGGGCCATAGTATATAGTTATTGGAAGGCATGGGCTCCTTTGAAGGGGAATGGAGGGCGGGGAGGCAGGAGGGGGCCAGATGAGGGAGCGAACAAAGAACCAGGCTGTCGGGGGTAGGGGGCTTTTGGGTAAATACGAAGGGGGAAGCAAAGGATAGGACAGGAAGCTGTATAAGAGTCATAAAGCCGCTAGGAGAGAGTCCCTACCTAGAGGAGTCAGAGGGAGGGAGGTCAAATAGGGGTACCAGAGGCAAGCGAGAAAGTTATTAGGGGTTAGATGGCGGCAGGGTTGGTCAATTGTTTAGGGGGTCAGTTGTGGCTCATCTGCGGGTTTGGAGGCAGAGGGGGGTACACATTATTCCGAGTGGTTGTTTCAAGGTTAAGTTTAGTTTAGGGGGGTACACATTATTCCGAGTTGTTGTTTCAAGGTTAAGTTTAGTTTCTGTGGAGGGGGGGGAGGATCGGGGTCCTTGCCCACCGTTGTCATGGGTCTCCACCTGAGCACTGTGGCACTTATACCCAGGCGGATCAGGGCTGTGTAGTGGCGGGTGGAGATTTTAATCAAACTCTGGACACGGTCCTGGACAGATGCACTCCGGGAGCTGGCAAGCAACGAACGGTCCGGGCAGCTTGGGCTAGATGGCTTAAGGCCAACAGCCTCATAGATATCTGGAGGGAACAACATCAAGGGGAGAAGGGTTTCACCTTTTACTCGCACCCACACGACAGATACAGCAGGATAGACTACCTCTTTGTGTCAAACAGAATGGTCTCTCAGATCTCCCACACGGATATCCATGATATTTCATGGTCAGATCATGCACCAATCGAGCTGCGATGCACAGATTTTAGGCTAGACAGGCCAGGAGCGAACTGGAAACTTAACGAGTTATTGTTAAAAATCCCCGACTTTGAGCTGAAGGTGGGGAACAAAATCAGGGACTATTTTCAAGAGAACGTCGGCAGTGTGGACTCACACTCCATCCTCTGGGAGGCCCATAAGGCCACTCTCTGCGGAGAACTCATTGGATTGGTGAGCAGACGAAAAAGGGAGAAGGACACTAAAATTAAAAAATTACAGTCGGAATTGGCCATCCTATCTGCCCTACATAAAGAAAACAAACAAGCTTCAACTCTACAGATGCTGCTTGATACCAAAACAAAGCTAAATTTGCTGCTGACCTCTCGCGCTGAAAAGGAGATATCCTGGTCCAAGCGGAATTTTTTTGAGAAAGCGAACAAGTCAGATACTCTGCTTGCCAATAAACTTAAAGAGAGAGATCAAAACTTCCATATCCAGGCAATTCGGACAAAGAACGGTGACCTTACTTCTGACTCCCAAAAAATAGTGGAGGAATTCAAAGAATACTATGCGACCCTCTATGATGGGACGAAGGTCTCCCAGGGAGAGGCCACTCACAGGCGATTGAGGACATTTCTGGAGGGGGCAAAATTACCCAGGTTACGCAGAGAGGAAAGGGACAAGCTGCAGGAAGATTTCACAATGGAGGAGCTTTTAGAGGTAATGAAGACACTGAAGCCATCCAAGGCCCCAGGCCCTGATGGTTTTTCCAATCTATATTACAAAAAATTTCGTAAAATTTTAGCTCCTCGCCTTTTGCGGCTCTTTAATTCATTTATGGAGGGTGCCCCTATCCCAGGTCAGATGCTCCAGGCGTCTATCTCAGTGATACACAAACAAGGGAAGGACCCAGCCGATTGTAAAAGCTATAGGCCCATATCTCTGATTAATTCGGATATCAATTTTTTTTCCAAATTACTGGCGAACCGGCTTAACCGGGTTTTGCGAAAACTGGTCCATCCTGATCAAGTAGGGTTCATATGCGGCAGGCAGGCGGCAGACAACATCAGACGGATTATTGATTTGATAGATCTGGCAAAAAAGAAGAATATCCCACCCTTGGTGGTTAGTTTGGAAGCCGAGAAAGCATTTGATAGAATAGATTGGCCCTATCTAGGAGAGATGCTTGGGGAGTATGGCCTGGGGGGGAGAATGATAGACGCCATTCTGGCTCTGTATGTGGGGCCGACGGCGAAGGTCAGACACCAGGGCTTCCCGTCGGAAGAATTCCCATAAAGAGTGGCACCAGGCAGGGCTGCCCCCTGTCCCCCCTCCTTTTTGCATTATGCATTGAAACCTTGGTCGCCCCATCAGCGCCTCAACCCCCATATAACAGGGATTCAAATTGGGGAGGAGTCACATAAAGTGGCCCTGTACGCCGATGATGTTATCTTAACATTATCACAGCCCCTTACCTCTCTGCCAAATGTCTTCAGTCTGCTGGGGGAATTTAATAAGATATCGGCTTTAAGATCAATCAGTCAAAAACAGAAATTCTGAATATTAACCTCCCCAAGGTCACAGAAAAATTAATCGCAGTAAATTTCAACTTCAAATGGCAAGCCTCCCACATTAAATACCTAGGGATTAACATCACGAAAGATAATAGCGCCCTTTATAAAATAAATTACCCCAGACTGATCTGGACTCTGAAGGAGGACCTCAGGAGATGGTCCAGATATGGAATATCATGGATTGGCAGAATCCAGTGCTTAAAAATGAATCTGCTCCCCAGAATTCTGTACTTGTTCCAAACTCTCCCTTTACAAGCGGCCAGGGATGAGATCCTCCGTCTGCAGGCCTCTGTGGTAAGATTTGTCTGGGGTAAAAAGAAGCCACGCATTAAAAGTAGTATTCTAATTCGGCCTACGATCAGAGGGGGTCTCGCGGTACCTGACTTGTTGTCGTATTTCAAAGCGGCTCAATTAGCTCAAATTATACAGTGGCACACCCACCCAAGCCTCCGGAGGTGGGTAGCGCTGGAAAAAGAGTGATGTTCCCCTGTGGAGCTACAGGATTTAATCTGGCTACCAAAAAAGGTGTACAAGACATTCAGTTTCCCGCTATCTGCAGTGGGAAGCTCGTTGGCGGTGTGGAAGGGCAGCAGATTTACGGGTGCGCTTACAAAGCGACACTCATTAATGACCCCATTTGTGGTAACCCTGATTTCGCTCCGGGTCTGCAGAGCAAAGATTTTGAAATTTGGAAGAAGAAGGGCCTTACGAGGCTCTTACATCTGGAGGGTAGATTGTCCATTAAAACCTTTGAGCACATTAAATCAGAAAAAGAGTTGCCAAACTCGGAATTCTTTAGATACCTCCAGATTAGAGCGTTCTACACTAAAATACCAAAACGCCCCAAGTGAACAAATTTTGAGCAGCTCTGTTCAAGAGGAACAGATACCTCGGGACTAATTTCTAGCATATATAGAGAGGTGGTCTGTCCTTCGAAGGATGAGGACCTCAAACTGAGTTATCAGATTAGATGGGAGGAGGATTTAAGGGAGACGATAGAAGACGAGGACTGGGACACTATAGTACTGGCGGCGGCAAAAAGTTCTATATGCACCACATTAAAGGAGAACGCGTATAAGGTCCTAATGAGGTGGTACCTCACCCCAATGAGATTGGCTAAGTTTGTCAAAGACTACCCCCCATTGTGCCTGAAACAATGCGGGGAACAGGCTGACTTTTTGCACATGCTGTGGAGTTGCGCGAAGGTGGCCCCCATTCTGGGAGGACATCACAAATTGGCTACAGAGAATTCTCGGACACACGGTCCCTTTGGACCCCTGGTTGTTTCTGTTAGGCAGGCGCCCCCGGGGTCTAAACAGATCGGAGCACAAATTAATCGCACATTTTGCGACAGCACTAAGATGCGAACTCGCAGCATTGTGGAAGCAACCCGATTTACCCAGTATCCCAAAGATTCGGAACAGAATATGGTACGTTTGCCGGATGGAGCAGTTGACGAGTTTAGTTAACGACACCGGCACAAATTTTCTAAAAACTTGGGCTCCTTGGCTGGCCCAAACTGATATCCCAGGGGTAGATACCTCCAACATATTGCTGTGATAGTCAAACACGCGTTGTCCTTGGATGTGCGGGCTCCGTCGTTTGACATCCTAGAGACAGGCAGGACGGACGGGGGCTTCCAAGAATCAGCGAGAGAGCCATGAGCCACAGAAGGAGGTCTCTCCGTAGTTGACATATTCCACACAGAACAGCAAGGAGGTGGCAGCTCCTCCGATGGCAAACCCCCCCCCTTTATTTTCCCCCTCAACCCCCCCATGTACGTCAGTCAGTCTCACCGGTAAGTCTGGTTTTGTATGTAAAGGAATAAGGCGGCGCTTTGGTTACAGAAATATAAGACAGTGTGTTGTTAGTTAATTGTTTGCCTGTACCATGCGCTCAATAAAAATCTTTGGTTAAAAAAAAAAAAACCTAAAACCCATGTGGAAGCTGCTAAAATGGAAGATTAATTTGTGACCAGTTGAGCTTTGAAGAACAAAAAGGGGGCTACAAAAAATGTGGCTACTCCGGCCAGGGGAGCCAAACCACACCTCAGTGGACAACAAAGCCTGCAGCAGAGGGAGGCACCCAAAGTTTCAGATTTCAAGCATGAGAGGAGGTGTTACTTGTGTAAAAAAGTGGGTCACATCAGACCAGACTGTCCGGACCGAGCATAGTCCAGTGGACCCCATCAGGGGCAACGTTCTCCAGCTGAGAGTCTGTTTGCCCTTATGCGACTTGCACACACAGAGGAGACAAGTACAGCTGTCAAACCAGCCCAGAGGGGTACTTCCAAAGAGAGATTTGCACTTGCCAACCAGGAACCAGCAGCGGAGACAGAGAGAAATCAGATTGCACCAGTCAGGATGCATTACAATGATGTCCGGCAAAAGCATCTACGCACAGTGACCATCGGAGATCGCCAAGCAGCCAGCTTGATCGACATCTGTGCCACTGTTACCCTGGTCAGACCTGATATGGTCCAGCCAGAGGATTTGTACCTGGGCACCGGGATGCAAGTGACCATGCCAGATGGAGGACCGCGGTCCATCCAGGTTGTCTGGGTCTTTTTTAATTGGGGTGCCGGATGTGGCATGAGGGAGGTGGGGTTATTGCCCGGGTTAGATGCTGAGGTCCTTCTTGGCAATGACTTGGGGCATGTAACATGTGTTTTTACAGTAGAGCTGGCTTCTGTTGCAGCGATTTCCATCTGTCATCAGGAGTTGCACCTGAAGGATCCGCCGTCCCCCTGCAGTTGTGGCTAACAGTTCCCAGAGTCTGAGGAGACAAGGCAGGTAAGCCAGACAGAGCCGCATAAGTATGCTGAATTACCTTCCCCTTTACCTTTTTCCCTGTCCCCTGACTTAGAGACAAAGGAAGGGTGGCCAGAATTAGGGACACAGTTTAGGAGTCTGACCCCAACTTAGAGCGCATGAGGCTCCGGGCATCCAAACCTAACTTGGATAGTGGGTCAGAATGGTTCTCATGGCACCGCGGGCTCTTATATAGAGTGTAGATGGCTATGGGTCTAGGTAGGTTCTGGACCGGTAGGTGACAGTTAGTGGTACCGAGGGAGTATAGGCAACAGTTGTTCTAGGTACTCCATACCACACGCGGGTCATCAGGGGGTCACTCGGACAAGAGCCCAGCTGTTGCAGCATTACTACTGGTCGGGGGAATCCGGGGCTGTGGCAGATTTCTGCCGCTCCTGTGTTGCCTGACAGTGAGTAGGTAAGGTGGGTGATCGTGTGAGGGCACTGTAATTAAAATGGGGTTAATCAGTGCATTAATAAAAGCAATATGCTCTGCTGGTTAACCCTATTTCGTATTGGGGATGAAGGGGTTAATTTTATATGCTCTACCCATGTACTATTTTCCCCTCTGAACTTTATTGTCCCCGTTTTGCAGTAGTTGTAATAGACCTGCAGTAATGTATTGCATTGTATACCTGCATTACTAGTGTTTGGACACAAGATGCCGCTGAGCGAGATAAGCTGCAAGCTAATTGGAGAAGCGTGGTGCAATCTCTTTGTTCCATTGAATAACATAGGTATCCATTACTGATACTTGAACTCGCAACCGCAAGGTCAATTGGATCAGAGGGTTGCGGTTTCAGTCTCAAGTGAGTACCGGTTACAATATTTCCAGTCCCGGTTAGTAGCGTAACTTGAAAGGCGGCAGGCAATTGGCGTGGGAACTCGGTTAACCGCAAGTCAATTGACGTGAGAAGCCCATAGCCCAGCATTGCCGACTCAAGGAGAAGCCCCTAACTCGGAACGGAATTGGCTAGCAACCTGAAATTTGGTGTGCAGCCCCAGAATAACACCCCAAGCACACACATATTAAAATTATAATTGTAGGATAAGTAAAACATATATTTTAATAAAGTGTTTTTTTTGGTTGCAGTTTTAAAAGGACAGGCAGGGTACATTTTTCTGTTTGCCTTTGATATGCAACTAGTGACCAAACGCTTTTACATACATGCGCTGGGGCACTTCCTTCTCAAACTTCATAGACCCCCTGTTGAGGCAGCACCTATGGGTCTAGGGAAGGTTTGCAGTTGAAAGCCCCCAGAGCCGCAAAGTGTGAAATAGCCGGGATGGTTGCTGAATGAGAGATCCTGGGCTAGTTCACACATTGAGGCACCTCCTAGCCTGGGAGATGCCAGGTAAAAAGGGGAGAACACATACACTGGCGACACACTTTATTCGAGCTCGGCTAGTCCCACGAATTCGGGTATACCCGGGTGTATTGAGGTTTGTGACTGTTTTCTGCCCGAGTGCATTGAGGTATTTTCCAGGCAGGGATTGAAGCATTTTATTCCCGCTGGCTGCAATACTGCACAGTATATATATATATACTGCATTACAATTCATGAATTTATGCCATCTGGTAGACACGCGAAGCATTGCAGCCTATTAAATCGCAATCATTATCATTTAACAGATCAGCCGCCCGTCAGCCAGGCATGAACCCAGGCTGGGAAGGCAAACGCAACGGGGCTTGTCTGAGGTGAGGAGCGGCGCATTCCAGGTATCTGCCAGGTACATACTGGGTATTTGCTCGAATAAAGTGTGTCGGTGCAGTATGGTAAGCAGCCAAGGTGTCAGGTTAGAACAGACGCTGTACCAACCGGAAATCCCTATAGTGCCCACTCTGCAAACTGTGGGCAAGTTGGGGATTGGTGAATGGGAAAACTCCCACGAAGAGGATTGGGCGGGTATGTTGGAGATATGATCTCAGACCCTATATACATGCCCCCTGAGCGATCCCCCTTGTCTTTCTTTTATCATGTGATTGAATTTCCACCTCGCTTTTAAGAGCGGATAAGAGCAGCAGCAACAATTCCAAAACGCAACGAGTTAATTTCATCGGAACCAAGGACAGAACTCTGCTTCAGGATTTTTTTTAGTTCTCGGGGTTATCTAACGAACCCCAATGGACCAGAACAAACTTTGCACTATTCCAGGATATATTGGGCTGGCAAGCTGCGCCCCTTGTAACAGGACTGCATTTTAAAAGACAATATTCCGGTGCTTTGATTAATCTCTGGACATTTTATCCCGTTCTCTCCCTCAGTAAGTGTTTTGTCAAGTATATTCTACGGTTGTCGTGTGTCTGTCTATTAAGGAAATAAATGTCAGTTTATTTTGCTCAATTTGTGTGCTCAATCTAGTTCCCCAAAATATAAAATTGTTGATCAGGTCAGTCCACCGTGACAGGCACCCCTGAACCCGTTACTGGTAATTGGGGAACACTTCCAGAGGGTAACTATGGACATAGTGGGACCTCTCGTGATCCCCAATTGGTCTGGCAAGCGTTACATACTCACTGTGGTGGACCTTGCCACCCGATACCCTGAGGCTGTTGCCACCATCGATGCTGGGGCAGTAGCAAAAGCATTGCTAGTTATTTTCACTAGAGTAGGTTTCCCTAGTAGGATTCTAACTGATCAAAGGTCGCAATTCATAATGTGAATTGTTACAGTGTCTCTGGGATGCGTGTGGGGTGAAGCACTAGCACACGACCCCTTACTAACCCCAGACAAACAGATTATGTGAGAGGTTCAATGGTACCCTGAAGCAGATGCTGCGAGAATTTATAGAATCTGAAAGGAATGACTGGGAGATTCACCTATAGCACTTGCTGTTTGTATACTGAGGTACTGCAAGAATCTACCGAGTTCTCTCCCTTTGAGATTCTATATGGTCGCAGGGTACGGGAACCTCTTGACCTATTCCGTGAGGGATGGGAAGACTACTAATACTGATGCTTCTGTGCTTCAGTATGTAGTAGATCTCAGAGACTGGCTAGAAATGCTTATGGGGTTGGCACAGGCTAATCTCAAGGAGGCCCAGACGAAGCAGAAAGCTTGGTATGACCAAAATGCCCGTAGCAGATCATTCATCCCAGGACAGCAAGTGCTTGTTCTAAAGCCAACTCAGCAGAACAAATTAATGGCTGCCTGGTCTGGACTGTACACGGTTCTCAGAAAGTTGAATGAGTGCAACTATGTTCTACAGTTAGATGGTGAGACAGGAAGAACTAAGACTTATCATATAAACATGCTGAGTATTTTGCACCATGTGTGGCATCAGTGCTGGCTATCTGTAGCCCACCGATGGGGACCCGGCGAGCAATGCTTTGCCTGACCTCCTAGGGGAGACTAGGAATGGGGGCACCGTAGAGCTGGTTGAGATAGGGTCCGTGCTCAGTGAGAGGCAGAGTGTACAGGTGAGAACTATGCTAGATCAGTATAGGGTTCTGCTCATGGAAAATCCGGCAGAACACTTATCACAGACCACCCAAAGCTCACAGGTGAGCTGAGACCTCTCCATAAGCATGCCTATCGTGTATCAGCAGAGGTGAAGGGCAGGATAGAGGAGGTTAAGGAGATGCTGCCCTAAGAGTAATTGTACCATCCCAGAGCCCTTGGGCTTGCCCGGTAGTCCTAGTGCCTAAGAAGGACAGGAGCACCGCTTCTGTGTGGACTACCGGCAGCTCAATGCAGGGACGGTCAGATGCTTATCCCATGCCCCGCATAGATGAGCTGTTAGATGAACTTTGCGGTGGCAAAGTATCTGACAACCATAGATCTGAGGAAGGGGTATTGGCAGATCCCGCTGACCCAGGAGGCTAGGGAGAAACCTACATTCATTACTCCCAATGGCCTCTATGAATTCTTAGTGATGCCATTTGGGATGAAGAATGCCACAGCTACATTCTAACGCTGGTCAATAGGTTACTGGAAGGAATGCAGGGTTTGGCAAGGGCATACCTGGACGACATAGCAGTGTTTAGCGGGATGTGGGACAGCAACCTTGTTCATGTAGCAGCAGTGCTGAAAAGAATTAGGGAGGCAGGGCTCACATTGAAACCCACCAAGTGTTTAGTGGGTATGGCAGAGGTTCCGTACCTAGGGCACAGGATGGGCGGAGGGCATCTCAAGCCCGAACCAGCTAATGTTGAGGTGATAGTGCAGTGGTCTGTCCCCAAGACTAAGAAGCAGGTCATTACTTTTTTAGGCACTGCTAGCTATTACAGAAAGTTTGTCCCACATTACAGTGCCATGGCTAAACCCTTGACATATCTGACACAGAAGCGACTCCCAGTTCTGGTAGCTTAGTCTCCTACCAGTGAAACAGCGTTTCAGGCATTCAAGACAGCACTAGCCAGCGTACCCATCCTGGAAGGCCCTGACTATTCAAAAATATTTTTGTGCAGACCGATGCCTCGATTACGGTATCAGTGTGGTACTCAGTCAAGTGGGGGAGGAGGGGGTGAGCATCCTGTGGTGTACCTGAGCAGAAAGTTACAGCCCAGAGAGGTGGCTTATGCCACAATTGAGAAAGAATGTTTGGCCATTGTATAGGCTCTGAGGAAGCTGCAGCCCTATTTGTATGGCCGGAAATTCACGGTGATCACTGATCACAATCCCTTAAGTTGGTTGCAAAGGGTGTCTGGGGAAAATGGCAGCTCCTTCGCTGGAGTCTTGCCCTGCAAGAATTTGACTTTACCATCCAGCACAAGAAAGGCAGTGAGCACGGCAATGCCGATGGACTTTCCCGCTAGTACAGTCCCCACAAACTAATATCCTCAAATCACAGGCCAGTTAAACCGCCAGACGAGGCGATTGTAACAGCCTGCATTTGAGTAGGGGAGGTGTGATGGTGAAGGGGTTAACAAGGCTTATAATAAAGGTCAAGCCCACTTGGTTAACCCTGACCCGTGTGTTAGGCTCTTAGAGTGTCAGCTCTGGGACCCAGATGTCAAGAATGTATTACTGCAACTGTATACTAATTCTGCAACATTAAAGATTTCTGTGACTTTTTGCCTTTCCAGGGATGCTGGGATCGGGAGATTTATAGGCTGTAAGTTTCAGGGTGGGTTTGGCAGAGAAAGTCTTTGCAGAATGTCTCTATATAGCGGGGTTCCTGAGTTCTGGGATACCCCAACAGTTGTATCCGGAGATTGAGTGATATCTTTGGATAAAGCTAAGTACATTACTCCGCCAACCTCGGACCCTGGAAATGTTCTTATGACTCACCGCCAGAGTCCCTGCTGCAGCATCTTCCAGAGAAGGAACATGGGTATGAAGGGGTTAAAAGATATCTGCAGGTATACACAGATTTCTTGGTAAAGCAGGGGCTCCCCAGTACAGCAGAGGTACCCACATACATGCCCAGGTATGCTGAACCTGGTTTAGGGGTTCAGGGGCTGCTCCAGCTAGGTTATAAAGCTGAGCAGGTTTTTAAAGTGTCTAAAAGTTTAAAAGTTATTTTCTCATGTGTGCCAGAAATGAGGCTCGTGATTGCAGGGAATATTCACTCACTCCATTCCTGACACCAGAATAGCAATCCATAACTTTCAGCACACAGAAAACAGGACACAATATATTTTATTAAATGGGTATAGTTTAATATCTATATATATTGATAACCTCTATATGAACTGAGGGCTTTCTAAGTCATGGATTCCGGAAAACACAGCTGGCGACCAAGCTTGGTGCCTCTGTGTCTGTCCGGAGTCCTTAATTGAAAGGCTCAGGGATGCCAAGGTGTTAGAACAGGAGGATCACTGCAGTTATACTTGAGTACCCGCATCTTGGCCTGACACAAGGCAAGCAAACACCATTTGCCAAAATACAGACTCTGTGGAGCCAGAGCAGAGGGTGGGCTCAGTATGCAAAGAGGTGGAGGGGCCAAGTTAACCTATAACCCCTTGCTACCTGAGAAAGGTGCCTGCCCTGATTTACAATACTGGCTAATAGGTGATTGGCTGGCAGGAGAATTCCCAAGCTCTAATAAACTGTCCAGGTTAGTGTATGAGGGCCTGAAAGCTTAAGAGGGCCTGCACCCAATGGGGAGCGCAGATTCCAAGCGCAGACAAACAGCGGCGAATTCAAAGATGCTCAGAACTGAATAGACGCGAACCAGTTCAAGGATTTTAAAAGCAGGCATTGCATGCAAAAAAACAGTTCCAGGACTTTTGTGAGTAACTACCGGTCATTGGAAAGTGCTCTAAAAAGATGATCTTAAGGAATTTCTGTCCGGAAATTGATTTATTCCTTAGCCCCATTCCCAGTAAGTGTGTTAATCTTGACTTGTGTAACTTTGTGTGTCTGTCTTTTATAAGTAATAAATTACCATTTATGTTACCATCTTGTTCAATCAAATGATACCAGTTCTAAAAAGGTGTTGTAGAACCTGATCTGCCGTGACATCTGCTTCTAAACCTGTGTGTGTCCCCTTCTTCCCCCAACCCCTCCCCCCACCCCTCTACCCCCCATCCCTCAACTCCTTCCCCGTCCCCCCTCCCTAGTACAGCTAAAAATACTCCCACTGAAATGGCAGATTCACAGGTCTCTGATACATATCTGATTTTCAGAGACCCAAAAGGCCTTGGGATTGGGCAGCTCTATGAGAATCTGGTTCTAAAACTGTGTCTTCTCCCCTCCTCCCCCTCCCTTCCTATCCCCCCTCCCGCCCTCCCTTATACGGTTATCAACACACTCTCTGAAATTGCAGATCTTTGTTGCATGGTTGCATTTTCCAAAAAGGTTTATAATGTGAACCTCCCCCCCAGTTTCAACAAAACTCCAAAGTTAATACTGTTTATTCAAAGTTGAAATGTTTTTTTGTTTCTGTAAAAATCGGTGTATTTTATATAAGTTCAAAGAGGGTTCTCTGCCATATCTTCAGGCATCCACCTTGCTCTGTGACGTCTCCCAAGGGCATTTGTCCTGTCTACCTTATCACCACAGTGATTAAGGTTTCCATATTAGGGCTCTTAATGAGCCCACTCTTTCTTCCTCTCTCTTTTTCTTTCTTCCCACCCATTCCTCTCTCTTCCTCCCCTTCCCTCTGCCCACTCCTCCCCGCCCTTCTGCCTCTCCCATCTCCGCCAGACAAAACCCTGAGGCACCAAATCTACTTCTTACTAACAAAAATTGAAATATGCCAAGACCCCCACCCTGGGAAATTGGACGGTCTCTGTTTTCTCTTAACCAAAACAAAACCATGTCAAGTTCAACCTCCATAGAACTAGTATCTCTCACTGTCAAGGGTCTGAACTCAGTTAGAAAGAGGAGACTTGCACTTCAAGAATTAAAAAAAAAAACAAAAGGAGATATATTGTTTATTCAGGATACCCTTTTACCACCAAATACATTTAAGAATATATTCCCCCAGTCAGATTATTCATCATTCTCCAGCAAAAGGAGATGGGTTGCTATTTTAATTAATTATAATGTTCTGTTTGCTCTCAATAAGGTGGTTTCAGACCCAGAGGGTAGATAACTGATTGTTCGAGGATCCCTTTCAGGAACCCCAGTCTCTCTCATCAATGTATATGCCCCTAACAAGAACCAAATAACCTTTCTAACGGAAGTATTGGAATCTCTGGATCAACAATCCCTATCTTCCTTGAAAATAGTAGGAGATATGAACATGGTATGCTCCCCTGAAAAGGACAAGTCTACTACCCCAGGTATCTCCCACTCAAATCAAGTCCTAAAAATGGCCAAGAAATTTAAGGAGTTAATGAAAGACTTCTCTCTGGCAGATATATGGAGAGCACCAATGTCAGCGGGACTATACATTTTTCTCAGCGTCACATAAGACCTTCTCAATGATCTATTATTTTCTGGGCACCAAAAATATTCTGCAGGCATCCTCCCAGTCGACCATAGGCCCAATAACCTGGTCCGACCACACCTTCATTAATTTAGATCTCTCTCCCCTTTGTCAAAAACAATACATATAAATGGAAACTAAATGACTCTTCTATATCTGATTTATTTAAATAAAAAGGGATACTGTTTCAGCTCCCGCAATGTTGTGGGAAGCCCACAAAGCATCAATTAGAGGAGATCTTATATCCATAGCCTCATACAGGAAAAAAAAACAAGTTTAAATGAAACAATATAAAGATTTCACAGATAATATAATCAAACTAGAACAAATACATAAAAAATAATCCCTCTAAAAGACTTTATAAATTACTGGATAAAACAAGAACGGAGCTTAAACAGCTCCAACTGGAAGAGATAGCGAGAGCGCTAAAATGGACAAACCAACGATATTATGACAAGGGTAATAAGGCCGACAGGTTATTAGAAAACAAACTCAGAAGTTTAAGAGTTAAATCTCAAATCTCCGCGATTCTATCCAAATCAGGGCAAGTCACCTATAACAAAATAGGGGGTTAATAGGCATCATACCCGGCTGGTTAACCCTAAATCGCGTTTGGACAGAAGGGGTTAACTGTATGTTCAATACACTGACATGTTTTCCCCTATACCATCTTTATTGTCGCCATTTTGTAGCTCAGTCCATAGCTGCAGTGATAGAAACGTATGTAAAATGTGCCAATTTATTTGCAACAAAAGGGGGAGCTGCTAGCGCTAAACCAAGCGCTGATTGAAGAAGTGTGTCTATGAATTGGTGGCTGCTTTGAAGTATAGGGATCACTTTCTAAGCCCTAGACTTCTACACCGCAAGGTCAATTGGATAAGTGGTTTGAGGTTTAGCTGATGTACTTTCTGTCAAAATGTATCCAGTCATCTCGTTAGTCCCATAACTTGAAGAGGGAAAGTATATTGGCGTGTGAACTGGGTTAAACCGCAGACCATATCATAACCCCATCCAATTAAGTGGCTAACTTGCGATAGGAGTGTGCTAGCAATCTAATTTTTGGAGTGCAGCTAGGTAAAAAGAAACCATACACATACATATAAGGTTTATAATAGTTGCATAAGCAGAACATACTTTTATAAATAAACTGTATTGTACTGGTGTTTTTAAATGTATAGACAGGAAACTTTTTCTGTCAGCCCGGGAATAAATCCTTTAACATGCAAATATATTAAGGGTGAATGAGCTGAGGGATTTCTCATCCCGGAGTTCCAAGGCACCCTGCAGAGTTGGTGCCTCATTGTCTATATGAAGTCCGGAGTTGAAAAGCCTCAGAAATCCTAGGTGTTACGTTGGACGGGATATTGTAAGTACCAGATACTGGTGTGGAGTATGGGCACTTCACAATTGGTAGCTAAACCCCAGACTTACTGTCGCCATGTAAGGGGTCGAACCCGGTATGCTAATGAGTTCAGGTGTGAGGTTAGCACATGCTCCGTGCAAATCGGGAGGCAACTTCTGCCCTTTTTGCAAAGTACTGGCATGTCGGGGATAGGTGGGAGAAATGTTCCCACGGGAGGGATTGGTTGTACAGATGTTAGGTATAGGACCCTTAACCCTATAAAGATGCTTACTGTCCAATCCCTGTCAGTTCCATCTGAAGATTTCATCGGATTTACTAAGTTCCAGCGTCAGCAGTTCTGCTTTGTTCGTTCTGCTGCTCTAGTATTGGAACTTGAAACATCAGTTCTTACGAAATCTTTATCTTTGTTATGAATCTTGGTTACAATGTTAATCTTGGGTGAATCTTATGTGAATCTGGTTCCCGATGGGCTGCACGGATTCTTAAAGGGTTAAAACTCCTATACCTAACCTGGGCAGCCAATCACTCCATGTGAATAATTTTTCCCACCTATCCTGGAGTTGCCAATACCTTACAAACTTGGCAGAGTTGGCTTCTCATTCTGCTAAGGGCAAGTGTGAACCTCGCACCTTTGCCACTTAGCGAAAGAGACCTAACCTCCTTAACTGGCGACACTCAGTCTGGGCGAGTCACCATTTGCTAGACTGCCCAGTCTTTACACTAAGATGGGGATACTTGGGTTCTCCCTCCCCACTTCACACATTATTAGGTCGGAGCCTTTCAACTCCGGACTTTTTCAGACATCCTGGCAGATAGCCAGAAGGGTGTCTTAGAAGTCCGGGGCTGGAGATGCTCTGTTCATTTGCAGGAATTTCCTGCCATTTTTTCTAAACAACAGTGATTATGAATTAAGTGTTTCCTCTGTCTCGT
This sequence comes from Ascaphus truei, assembly GCF_040206685.1. NCBI lineage: Eukaryota > Metazoa > Chordata > Amphibia > Anura > Ascaphidae > Ascaphus > Ascaphus truei. The sequence goes on from NC_134483.1 coordinate 431,905,407, forward strand.
GCGTTTCAAATGAAAATCCCTATGTGCCAAATATGTTGGAGTAATTAAAATACAGTAGGGAGACTTTCATTCATCAATTTTTATATGACTGTATAAAAATTGTCCTATCTGATTTTTCATGGTTTTACCCGAACTGCACTCACAGCAAATCTCAGCGCTCTAGGAGCTTCCTAGCCAAAGTTAGCCAAAAGCCGTTTTTAATGCTGCCAAGCGCCGGATTTTAAAACCGTTTTTCCTTTATACTTTTACAGGAAAGAAATGAAATTACTCCCACCACCTTATACATGGTGGGAGATGTTCTGAATAACAAACACATTTTAGTACATTTACAGTGTTTCTACCATCACTGGGTTACAGAGCTGGCACCTTACAATTCCCCAATATGGCTCAGCGGCACCCAGCTGGGCATAATATCCTTATTATTGGCATGGGTAACCTCTCACCATCACACCCAGGGATCAGGGAGACTCTATGTCACGCTGCGCTCACCACAAACAGGACGGAAGACCGCGGGGCTGAGGTGGGGATAGACAGACACCGACCCACAACCACGCAGTCCTGTCCGGAATGCGTAGTCCAAGTCGTACCGCGTCGTAGGGTTGGAGAGGTCAGGGTAGTCAGGGTACTTGCCGTATTCCAGGGTTGGAGAGTCCGGGTTGGTAGAGTTCCGTAGCCAAGGTCCAGGGTAATAGAAGGTAGAATAGTCGAGGAACGAAGCCGGGGTCAAAGCGCTGGAGAGTGTAGAAATCCAAGGAACAAACAGGGTCAAGACAGGACAGGCAAAGTTCAAGACAAGCTAAACAGCAGCGGTGAGCACAATGCATAAACAGGAGTTTATGCTCAGCAAGCAATGACAGACAGGAGCAGGTATATATGTGTGAAGGATCCAATTACCTTGCAGGGGTGTGCTCTGGTCCTCCAATGGTCTCAGTGAGACACTAATCCGAAACAGCCTGTAAGTCAGGTTTTCCTAATGATTGGCCTGGTTGCCGAGCAACCCGCGCTCGTGCGCGATGCGCGTCGCGGCGTGATGACGTCACGCGGCCGTGTGTCTAAGTCTCCGCCTGTGGGAGGCACCAGCAGCTCCTTCAGGCTTTCCTGTTGCCTGGTTGCCGCGCAACCCGCGCGCGTGCGCGGTGTGCGTCGCGGAGCGTTGCCGTAACGCAGCCGTGCATGCACTGCCCTGGCAGTGCGTGGCCGCATGGCTCTGCCCCGTGATGCATCCTCGGATCGGTCTCTGCGCGGAGTAGCGGTAGGTGTGACACTCTAGCAGGGAGGTTTGACCTGGGATCGATGAGGTGAACTTGGACCAAAAACATATGGACCAAAAACAAGGGGAAATATGCATTAGCGTCCTCCCCATCTCAACGTACCCCTATTTGATGGTAGGGCGTAGCCGGCCTTCATTAATAAAGTTGGAATCCGGCTGGATGCCCCTGAAACCATATGGCAAGGGCTGAGAGTGTCAGCTCTTGGTCTAATATTGTACCTTACTGTGTTGCCCTGTGATACTGTCCCCCTAGGGTTATAGGCTAGGAACTGTGTGTGTGTATGTGTGTGTGGGGGGGCACGGGGGGGGGGGTTAACTATGTAACGGCCAGTGGGCTAGATAATACATGCTGAAAAAATAAAATGACCCTGTTTTTTTTCTATTTCATGTTCCCTTATCCTTAGAACTGTGAAATTTCTTGTGTGTCAGTTTTAAGGTGGATATTTGGGTGGAAATGTAATTATTTTGTTTGCAGGAGTTTGGGGGCCAAAGTTGCCGGTAGTCGCTTAATTCTCACCAGAGAGCAGGCATAATTTGCCGGTACGCAGGGCTTCCTTGTGTCCCCCAGAATCCTGGATTTCGAGCCCAAATATCCCCAAGTTATTTACCTTATAGGTTTGAGGTACCCCAAAGTATATTCTGTAATACAGTGTACTTTACACTGGCGACACACTTTATTCGAGCTTGGCTAGTCCCACGAATTCGGGTATACCCGGGTGTATTGAGGTTTGTGACTGTTTTCTGCCCGAGTGCATTGAGTTATTTTCCAAGCAGGGATTGAAGCATTTTATTCCCGCTGGCTGCAATACTGCACAGTATATATATATATATATACTGCATTACAATTCATGAATTTATGCCATCTGGTAGACACGCGAAGCATTGCAGCCTATTAAATCCTAATCATTATCATTTAACAGATCAGCCGCCCATCAGCCAGGCATGAACCCAGGCTGGGAAGGCAAATGCAACGGGGCTTGTCAGAGGTGAGGAGTGGCGCATTCCAGGTATCTGCCAGGTACATACCGGGTATTTGCTCGAATAAAGTGTGTCGGTGCAGTATATTGTGTTTTGTGTGTACTATAAGACAGCCTTAGGCATGTGTTTAAGATGCCAGCTCGTCTGCATAGTGTCCATAGCTCAAGGAGGTAATTAGCATTTCAAAGCAAAAGGCTCAAGTAATTGGATTCCCTGTGTGCACATGGCCAAGTGGAGGGGATTACAGGATATCTGCCTTTGTTTCCTCCAGATGTATGCCTTGACAGCAGGGTGTCTGGGACTAACTAAAAACGGCCCTGTATGTCAAAACTCATAAGCAAGTTTTCCATTGGCAAGTTTTTAATTTATCCCTCCTATCAGTGAATGTGTAATCTCAATCCCTGCTGTAATTGGCTATCAGACTCAACAATGATTTATATATGAATCAAGACTATATAAGAGCATGCAATAAAGCAGCTCTCTCTCTTTTTCACCTGCCTGCTTTCCTGATGTGCAGCTCTCTCTCTCTTTTTCGCCTGCCTGCTTTCCTGATGTGAAGACATGCTGCTGCTTGGCCTGTCACCTGTGCTTCTGAGTGAAAGAGCTATTCACATAGAGAAGCATGGAGGAGGAAAGGATTTCTGTCCAGGAGCCCAGAACCAGAGTCCTATAAAGGTAAGCCTTTACGGAAGCAGACGCCTTGCAACTAGGAAAGGGCTAGATTTCATTCCCCCAGACCCCCGTAAGTGTGTATATTCTCTGTTTTTTATATTTCTGTGTGTTTCCGAGGTCTTATCCCAATAAACTACAATTTATTTTACTGCCTGTTTTGCCTTGTGACTGTTACGCCGGAGTAGCCCGCAGACCAGACCTGTCCCTAGAACTGAGGTGGCAGGTATGAATACACACACCGACAGAGTGAGGGATGTGTCCGGGTTGTGGTATTAGATGGTGCTAGGCCAGATGGGGAGTATTGCGTGAATACTTGCCGGGACCAGTTTTTCCAGAAGAATGGTTATTGCCGTTGCCGAGATCAGGGGTAGGAGAAGTACAGTATGAAAGGATCGAGGTGAGAGCCGTGGTCGAAGGGAGCCAGAAGGTACGTAAACAGGAACAATCCAAAGACGAGAGCCAAAGGGGAAGTCTGCCAAGCCACGTCAAAACCGAGAGACTCAAAGAACAAGCACTGTGAAACACCCATACAGAAACTATGATGAGCGAGGAAGAACAGGACAGAGAGGGTATATAAAGCTGGAACAGCCAACCAAGAGAGGGGGCATGCCTGGAGGAGCCCAGGGAGCTTCAGCGCATTGGCTGCTGTTCTTAGAGCCCAGGTGACACTCAGCAAGATAAACAAAAGACAGAAATCCCTTCTGATGCACTCACTATAAATCAAAAATAATAAAGTTTTAATAAATATTCAGAAAATAGAAAAAATACATACTTTTTAAAACCTACAGAACTCTGTAGGTTTTAATTAGTATGTATTTTTTCTGTTTTCTGAATATTTATTAAAACTTTATTAAAGAAGGGATTTCTGTCTTTTGTTTATGTATACTCTCTCTATCCCAGATATCACCACCCCTAGTCTCTCCCCGTTAGTCATCAGCTGAGCAGGGTTTATCCACCCTCTTCCCCCTTTCCCCTTATACACTACGGTTTGAACTTCTTGTTCTTTCCATACCCTAGATCGCTGACTTTAAGATGTCAGGGTTTCTCACTTCGAAAATTGACTTCAAAGAACGTCTTCTTGAAGCCGAACAACTATTTTCAGTTGAATTAGCAGAGGGGGTAACGACCCCTCCTGCAGATATTAAGTTATTTTTCAATAATTTGAAGAGGTGTTATAAAAAATAAACGTTAAGCCTACGCAATTATATTACTAAGGAAATGATCCCAAGAGGCCTACGCATCAATTTATTTCCAGCATATGTAATTGATGATGAGGGCTTTAAGAAAATGTGGGAGAATATCCTGTCTAATTGCTCTAAGGAGCTTATTGTCTTATTAGTAGACTACGAGAACAAAAAATTGGAGGAGGCTACGGGAGATCTTAATGTAGAACTTACTAACATCAGTGTATGGGAAAATAACCCTGATTACTTGGATTTAGAAAATAAACTCAAGAAAAATATTGATAAGTTCACGAAAGATATCAAAGAAAGAAAACATAAAAAACTCATGAGGGATATGAACGATTTTGAAACGGGGAAAATTTATAAAATCAATAAAAATAAGAGGAATAAAGAATATCATGATACATCTACGGAAAGGGAAATCTCGGATAATGAGGAATTAATTCCTCCAGAGAACCCTCCCACACACTCAGTAGAAGATAGGACTTTTTTAGAGGCTCTGCGAGGCAATCCGAGGGGTGGTTACAGCAGGGGGCGAGGCGGAAGACCAGGCGAGGACACAGAAAGACTCAGGGATCGAGAGGTCTGGGGCTACAGTGGGAGAAACAAGGGGAGAGGGAGGAGGATATATTAAATTAATTACAGGTAGTAAATCTTACATCTGTCATACTTACACCTGCACAGCAATCTGTCCTTAAAAAAGGACTCTCTTTCACCCCCTCCACCATTTTGATTGGGTCAAAGATATTCATCTCTTTGGCCACAAACTAGCCCTACACAAAATGTACAAAAGAAGAGAGCATTTCACTATACCATTTGATTTTCTTGAAACTGCTAGTGAAATGGATCTTGAGGCCTATAGGATCCTTGTAGCACTAGAAGTGGAAAGCAATAGGACTCTAGGACAGGGTCCATTTACACCACTAAGACCAAGGAGTCGCTTCACACCCCACATGAGCACCAATTCCAACACTGATATGTTCATCAAATTGGTTGTAAAAGATCTCGAACAAATATCACCAAAGGGGGGTAGAAAAAACAGCTCTGCAAGAACTCAGTGACCTGAAGGGAGTCATCATAAAACCCTCCGACAAAGGAGAGAATATAGTACTCATGGAAGAGGATAAATATGTGTGTGAAAATATTAGACTCCTTGGTGATCGTAGTTGCTACCGAGTACTACAAAATGAAACAAACAAAAATGTTTCATAGGGAATTACAAACCATTCTGAAAGAGGATCTCATTAAAAAAGTAATAACAGAGCAAGAACATGACTATATGTTGGTGAATAAACCTAAGATAGCCACATTCTATACCATACCTAAACTTCACAAGGATGCCCAGAATCCACCAGGGAGGCCGATAGTTTCAGGTATGGAGTCTCTGAGTGAGCACGCCAGTACTTACCTTGATCTAGTTCTGAGACCCTTTGTAACCAGCCTCCCGTCATATACCAAGGACACAACCGATATCCTCAGGAAAACTGATGGTATAGAGGTAACAACAAACACATTTTTGGCGTCCATGGACGTGGAATCCCTCTATACTAGTATCCAACACCCTATAGGCCTTGCAGCGGTTGAATTCTTCTTAAAAGCCAGAAGCAATGAACACAAAGACCACAATATCTTTGTAGTGAAACTCTTAGAATATGTACTGACACATAACTTCTTTTTATTCAAGAATACGTTCTACCACCAACTCCAGGGAACAGCAATGGGCACAACATGTGCCCCCACATACGCTAATATATACCTGGGTTGGTGGGAAGAAGTTAGTGTTTTTACTCAGACAATGTCAGAGTTCACTCAATATATAGAATTGTGGTCTTGGTACATTGATGATGTGCTGGTGGTTTGGAGTGGGACTAAAGAATTCTTATCATTTGTGGACATCCTAAATCAGAATGATCACAATCTTAAATTAACGTATGATATTAGTCAGGAGTGGATCACCTTTCTTGACTTGGATATCTATAAGGATGATAAGGGCCTACTCCAAACCACAGTACACACCAAAGCAACTGCAACCAACAACTTGCTCCTGGCATCAAGTCACCATTCCCAACCCTTGATCCAAGGGATACCTATGGGGCAATATCTCAGGGTTAGGAGAAATTGCTCCTCAACCAAAGACTTTGAGATTCAATCGGCCAAAATGAGAAAAAAAATCCTGAATAGGGGGTACAGCCGTACTTGTGTGAACAAAGCCTATAATCGAGCCAAACATACAGACAGGGGAACACTACATTATTCTAAGAAAAAAGAACAATATGGAACACAACCCATATGTATAATAGGGACCTACAACAAACAGTGGAGACAAATTAGAGATACAATCAATCAGCACAGGCATGTCCTTCTAGAGGATGAGGATTTCAAAAAGATCCTACACCCCCAGGCGTCAATAACATATAGGCGCCCACCGAACCTTGCAGACCGACTAATACATAGTCACTACCAGAGCCCGAATATTTCAACCTGGCTTGATACTAATAGGGTAGTGGGTACCTATCGATGTGGTGCCTGCAAGGCTTGTAAATATATTCAACCTTCCAAGAAATTTAATGGAGCCCCTGGGACTAGGCAGTACAGTATGAGAAATTATATCAACTGTAAGACTGAAGGAGTGATATATATAGCAACATGTACACTGGCGGCACACTTTATTCTTACCTGGCTAGTACTGCAAGCCAGGAGGTGTCCCGGCTTGCTCGTTGCTTTCCCTCGGCGTGCCACGCGTCATCGATGCGCGGTCACGCTTCATCGGGAGCGTGCGCGCACGGCGCGCGTGCCCAGGGCTCCCCGAGGGAGCCCTGGGTTGCTCCTAATGTGGGGGATGCGGTGGGGGGCTCCGGGGGACCCGGCGGACCCAGAAAGGGGAGGGGAAAGCCCTGATCGGAGGACCAATCCTCCAAGGCTCCGGCGCGCGCCCGGGACACCTCGGCGCGCGCCCGGTTACTGTCGCGGCCGAGACCGGGCAAAGGTAAGAATAAACTCGGCCGCGACAGTAAGTGCGGTATGAAATACATGGGAAAAACCTCCCAGGAACAACGTAGGAGAATCCTGGAGCATATCAGCACTATCAACACAAAGAAAGATGTACCAGGAGCGATACATTAACTCCAAACAAGGGGGTGATGTTTCCTTTTTGTCCGTCCAGGGTTTGATTAAATTAGGGATTCGCAAAGGGGATTTGGATATGGCCCTCCTTAGGAAGGAATCCCGGTGGATATATAACTTAGGGACCCTTTCACCTAGAGGGTTAAATGAAGGATTTGTATATACTGCTTTCCTTTGAATCCCTATGCATCCATCTACACTCTGTATTACCCATTTGCTGATTAATCCCTGGTTGTCTGTTTTGTATATTGGGTATCATCTACCAGGAGAATTATTTCCACTGATAATGAATGTATTTTATATGCATGGTGTTAATAAATATTTATCCTCTACTTCTGTATACGTAGGGATCTTCTCCAGTACTCGGATAGAATTATTCTCTTTACACCTCCGGAGGACTTTCCTCACTGTTACGGCACTGGAAAGGTAGACGAGCGGCTCGGAGGAGAAATAATTGAGTCTGACAGCAATGAGCGCTGTCAAAAACCTCTCTTGTTTATTATACCATTACAGTCAGGTTGTATAAAATAAAAAGCGAATACATGCCAAGTTCTATTTCCCTTATTTTATGCTTACCCTATATATATCAGATAGAAAATCATTTATTTGGAAACTCCATCTCATGATTCAAGATTAAATTGCTGAGACCGTACATAATTTCCCGTTTGTGCCTTATTTGGTCAATACTTCCTTTTACAGTTCATAAGTGCAGCCAACATTAGATATGAAAAAGGGGTAGTTAATATCACTAAAAAGCATAATGGCAGTGTTAGCATAAATGATTATACAGCAGTCAAAATGGAGTCCCCCCTGATATATACATTATCACATGGTCTTCTCAAACTGATGTAGGTCTCTATTAAAATTGGTCATGATGTAGTGCTTTCCCTGATCATGTTATTTTACCATCTGTCATTAGGGATATAGGGCCTCATGCAATAAGCGCCGATAAGGCTTTTATCGGCATTTTCCCACCAAAATTGGATTTGAGATTCAGTAAGCGCCGATAAGTGCTCAAAATCGGCAGTTTTTCTTGCCGATAAAAATTTATCGGCATTTGGCTGCCGATAACCCACTTATCGGCACTTTTCGAAATCGGCTGTATTCAAGTAGCCCCGATCAGCTTATCGGTGCTGATCGGCACTCAGAAATGGAGATTTCATCGGCAATTGGTCCCGCCAACTAAAGTTGGCAAGTTGGAAGTGAGAACGATCGGCAAGGTTGCCGGGACGGCACTTAGAAAAAAAACCTCATCTCTACATCAATGGAGTCAATGGAGCGGGGACTTATAACATTATAGGACTGTTTACGTTCTATTGCTCATAATTAAAAATGTGCTTGGCATTACAGTGTCGAGGTTATTCACTTCATCGTGTCACCCCTTACGTTTATTATTTGCATAACATTGTACTTTTCAATGTTATGATGATTTGCGTGTCACATTAGTCTTAATGTTATGATGTGTGAAACAGGTCACATCATATCAAACATGTTACTTAAGTTTGCTTCAATTTATTATATGATGTAACACATTTCACACATCTACCAGATCCAGCGTATAGTAATGTTGCTATACATTATACAATGCTTGTAATGTGTAACGCATGATCAAATGTAAATGTAGCTGTTTGTTTTCATGTTTACATGTACTTTGTGACCTCCCTCTTTTGATGACGTCCGCAATTGGACACTCAATAACATTGCATGTTTACATTGTACACGATGCATTAGAATCACTTCATGCTAACTTATACACACATCTATAATAGTTACTCATTTTTACACGATTGAAACTGAATCAATAGCAACTATCCTGATGGCATAAAATTATGCATATGCACTTTACAATAACTTCATGTGAACAGGTGACAATAACATGCAAAATTACACATGTTGCAACGTAATTTCTCAACGTCAATGTCATGGTTGTATCCTAATTAGATGACTGAGTGTTGCGTTCAGAAGTGGTACATGCATTACACATTCCAGAAATACTTGACAATAAATGCTTGTACAAAGCTTAACGTTACATCATTCTCAAAAATCATGATTGCCTGGTAAACACACATAAATAATCCTTTTAATTGCTACTGGATAAACGTTGGGAGTGAACTACTTGCATATGTTAATGTAACACCTTGCACTTCAGCAAGTCGCCTGACATCATCACATAGGTATTTAAAGGAGGGCAATTACCTGCGCATTCACAGCTACAGACCTAAAAATGATGCGAATGTTTATGAGACGGAGGAAAATTCTATTGGACGAGAGGCTTGCTGATGGAGAGGATGTCACAGGCCAAGGAAGGGACAGGGACAGAGGCAGGGACAGTGGCAGGGACAGTGACAGGGACAGGCATGCGGACAGGAGAGGGAGAGGGAGAGGGCAAGGAGATGAGAGGAGAAGAGAGAGGAGAGAAGTTGTGCCTCGTCCTCGTTTGTACAGGGAGAGAACCCTGTAAGATGGGATAAGTGAGGAGGAGATTGTAAGTCGCTATCGTTTGAGTTCAGCAGCAATCTTAGCTCTTTATGAAGAGATACGGAGAGATTTAGATTTTGTGACAGCCAGAGGTCGTGCAGTCCCTGGGCTTGTTAAAATGCTGTGCTCATTACATTATCTTGCTTCCGTGTCATTCCAGACAACTGTGGGCATAGTGGGCGGGGTCTCGCAATCTACATTCTCGCGGGCCTTTACCCAGTTTCTATGTGCACTCAATAGACGCGCTAGGAATTATATTCATTTTCCTACAGAGCACACAGAGTGGCTGGAAGTCAGGAGTGGCTTTTATACCATAGCCGGGATACCATGTGTGATGGGTGCAATCGATTGCACCCATGTTGCTTTGATCCCGCCTAGTCAGAGTGAGCATGCTTACCGCAACCGTAAGCACTACCATTCCCTGAATGTACAGGTGGTATGCAATGCCACGATGAAGATTATGCATGTGGTAGCCAAATTCCCTGGTTCCAGTCACGATTCCTCTTTCCTGAGAAATTAATCAGTCTTCCATGCTTTCGAAGAAGGCTATTTTGGACCTGGTTAGCTGCTGGGTGAGTACATATTATGATGTGTTAACAAACAACTCATGGTTTTCTTGGAAATGTTGTATGTAATAATGTTAACACTAATTGTTTCATATTTGTGCACGATGGATTATAGGTGACTCAGGATACGGAATTAGGCCGTGGCTGTTGACCCCTGTGGCAAACACTCAAAGTGAAAGAGAGGAGAGGTACAATGTTGCCCATATATCGACGCGATCCGTCATAGAGAGGACATTTGGGCTTCTCAAAACAAGATTTAGGTGTCTCAATAGAACTGGTGGGGCACTTCAATATAAGCCTGTTAAAGTGTCTGATATCATAATTGCATGTTGCTTTTGCACAATGTGACACTCCGCAATAATATACAAACAGACATACGTCAGGGTTTGGAGGAGGAGCATCCCGTCAATTTACCAGCTGACAATGACCAAACAGCCAGTGGTGTTGAGACACGTCTGAATGTCATAAACACATTTTTTTCATGTAAGCAAATACATATATGTTCATAGTACTACATAGATGTATTCCTTCTTTGTTATGATAAATACATTTGTCCAAATTCCATTCACTTAGGAAACAGATGAATATGGTTCGCACAACTTTCTCTTCTCTGCTGTTTGGACAATTGCCTGTGGCACCGGTATGTCATTCATCAACAGGTTGTATTATACTTCTTACCAATAAAAGGTGTTGTGTGTAGGTGAAGAAATAATGTGTACTAAATCTATATTTTGTGTACATGCTCTTTTTGGTTATGCATACACAATAAACCTACTATGTCAATAGTCAATAGCTAGTGCAGTATGGTTACATACAATATTTCTTTTGCAGTGTGACATGTGAGTCACAATGATGTGTACACTATTGTGTATTTCAGATCATATTTGACGTATTGTAGATGTTGTTTCATATCACACACAAAATTGTCAATTCTGTGTGTTGCTTACCTTAAGGAACATGTCATGACAATGATTTATATTCATTCATGTTTTATTTTTCAAGGTATATCACTTCAATGACTGCTCATGGTATGTATTTCAATTCACATCTGTCATAAGATGTGCAAACCTCGATACAGGTATAGTTACAGGATCTATAAACACAACGTAATGACAAAGATGTGACAATTGAAACATGTCGTTTCTGTATTGGGTACATGCGTTTAGCTACACTTGGTGGTTATTGTGCAGTGTGTTTTACAATCATTAGCAATAATAACAATGTGTGTGAAATCATCTACAGTGCTATGCTGAACAGATTTCTGGTTTCACTTAGCTAGATTTAACCATACACACACATCTGTATGTTTGTCTATTTTTCTGTTTTTCTCTCTGTCTGTTTATCTCTCTTTCTCTCTCTTTCTCTCTCTGTTTCTCTCTCTCTTTGACTCTCACTGTTAGTCTCTCTTGATATATACATAGATATAGATATATATATAAATAAATATATAATTTTATATATATATATCAACCAACATATATATTTATCTATATATAATTAACTATATATTGTGTGTAGATATATATATATATATATATATATATATATAGATATGCAGATATATATATAGAGAGATAGATATATAGATATATATATAGATATATATCTATATATATCTATATATATATATCTATATATATATCTATCTGTACATTGAAGGCCTTGTGTGCTAACAGGCCTTGTTGTAATTCTATTAACACTTCATTACAGTTTATAAAATTACTGGGTGAGTATGTTTGAGGGCCTATTTGAGTCAGCTGTGTATAAGTAGTAGTTAACAGCAAACAAGGCCTCTTTTGAGCCATGAAGGCCTCTACAGTTAATTCTGATTATAATATATATATATATATATATATATATATATATATATATATATATATATATATATATATATATATATATATATATATATATATATATATATAGTGCTAAACTAAAGCCATTCATGTGTGTAAGTAGGCCTTGTTGTAAACATATTCAAAGTTAAATACAGGTGAGTGAATTATGGGCTCAATCATACTGATCCAATAATTTTAGCAAGTGCCCTAACATTTATATCTCATTAACACAAGGCCTATAATATATAAAAATATATTTTTATATATATATATATATATATATATATATATATATATATATATCAATTAATATATATATACACACACACACACACACACACACACACACACACACACACACACACACACACACACACACACACACACACTTTGTGTGTGTGTGTGTGTGTGTGTGTGTATACATATATCCATAGAGATACAGAGAGACTACAGATATATTCATACACACTAACAGATCTGTTATTGTAACCAAAAATCATACATGATCACATGCCAACATTATGAACTATGAAAGAAGATTAAGGTAAGTAATGTGTTACAGTGTTAAGACACCAGAAAACACAACATCAAAATGTATGCTGTTATATGGGTAGTTACTTAAAGTTGTATGTCAATAATATTAGCATGAAATAACTATCTACATTACCAAACAAACCCACATACATCTCATCTTGTAAAAGGGCTAAGTGAATGTCAGCTTCTATAAACATGGCAAGTGTGTAATATTGTACCATTAATCAACTAATGATTAATACATATTCATATGTTATTAAATATGCCTTAATTCAGTCAGTGAACATTTCTAAACATTCATGTGTACAAGGACATACTTGAATGTTAGCAAGCATCTGTACATGATCATACATACACTATGCATGAAATAGTCTGCAGTAAACACCACCAGGACACCAACACATTTAGTGAATGTGATTATTTATTTTTGTTTATCCTTTTGAGAGCGAGTCACAGGCCTGCTTGTTGGCTGTTGTGTTTGCCTTTTCCCTTTGCCAAGTACTTTGGCCTTAACTGTATGACTTGTACTGGCCTGTGTCAGTTCTGGGGCACTGGGTGTAGGCTGTGGCACTTCAGTGGCACTGGGTGTGGCCTGTGGCACTTCAGGGGCACTGTGTGTGGGCTGTGGCACTTCAGGGGCACTGGGTGTGGGCTGTGGCACTTCAGTGGCACTGGGTGTTGGCTGTGGCACTTCAGTGGCACTAGGTGTGGGCTGTGGCACTTCAGTGGCACTGGGTGTGGGCTGTGGCACTTCAGTGGCACTGGGTGTGGGCTGTGGCACTTCAGTGGCACTGGGTGTGGGCTGTGGCACTTCAGGGGCACTGGGTGTGGCCTGTGGCAGTTGTGAACCAGTTGCTAAACATTGCACGACTGAGGTTGGAGCAGTTTCTTGTTTTGGTGTTTTAATCTTTTTCCAAAAGCTGGTTAGTAGTAATTGTTGCCCTAACTTTCTTTTTCGTGTCTCTTTTGTAGGTGTCCGTTTCTGATTTTGAACAGATGTAAGCGATTGGATGTTGACAGGGACCTGCACAGAACTTGCACCTACTGTACCGGTATCATCCACAACTGGGGAATGAAGAACTGATGACTCTGGAGAAAAAGTAGCAGCATGTAAAGATCCATCCTCAGATGGGGTAAAGTGGAATTGTTGTTCTCTTGCAATAATTCGCAACTGATTTGCTTGGCTTAGATTCACAACTATTGCTTGTAATGTCCTGTTTATATTTTGGATTTCTTTAGGAACTTGGATGATGACTCTTTCAATTTGTGACATTTGTGATATTGTCCTTTCCTGCAGTGATATCATCCTTTCAAGCACTGACATCATTTCAGAATGGCGACGATTTTCTTCACCCAAGATTCTTTCTTCAGAAGCTGCAATAGCTGAGTAGGTGTCACGAGCAGGAGGACTTGAATGCTGGGTTAATCCAGGAGTGGGAACATCTTCATGCTCACTTGAGTGAATTTGTCCTTGAGTGGCAACATCTGGTTCTACAAATAAAGAGACATTATGAACTGCCATGGAACTTTCACTTGTTTTTCAATATAATGAGAGTTGTTCTCACAGTGTAACACATAACATGTTTCCATAATTTTTCATTTGTGTCAAATTAAAAGTTGATGCTTGAAGTAACAATGATGTTTCGACTCAGTGTGAAAGAAGAATGAATGAAAGGTTGTTGTAACCTCACAACTCCTAGCTGATAGTTTACAACTCACACAATACATGTTGTCAGGAAAGACTACATCTTCTGTGACAATAACTGATGTGAAGTTAATTACATGTGAAAGTCATTTATTTAGCATGGCAAATTAATATCTACAAATGTACACATTTATTTTACATTTTACAAATTACACTCACCTTCCATGCTTGATGATGAGCTGGATGAGCCAGGTGATGAGACATGTTCAGTGTCAGGTGACACATGAGCTTCAGGAGCAACTATATAGAAGAATAACATAAGAATTTTATTGACATGTGTACATAATTAACATTAAGTTTGTGCAGTGGGAGTATTTATGGCTAAATATCAGCATCACATAAGGAAATGACAATATGTTTCTGGCAAGCTGTATATTATCCATCTTAATATCAATGTACATGTGAACCTAATTGGCACATTTATTGTAAAAACCATACAACATACAATGTTCATGCATGAATGCATTCTAAAATTAAGTGTTCTGTTGGACATACACTAAATATGTTGTGTAGTCATCTAACAATAATAATGTACATCACTACCATGTCAGCAAAGTTGAGTCTGCTTATAATTCAGTACCTAATTGTGGAAATGTGAATGAATGTTTTTAGTGATATGTCTGAACATTTAAGAGAAGCAGGTGTAGCGCTCAATGTGGCTGACACTCATCAACACATGCAGTGTGTCGCTCACAGATGGTACTGGTGTGATAATGTGGCGTATCTATAAGGTTAAAAGAAGATATGAGTGAACGAATGACTAACGTACGTTTTCATATATAGTGGCCTGGTGGGTGAAAGTCTTCATAGAATTACCATTTCAAATGAATGTGATGAACTTCTGTTCACCTTGTCAGCTTCTAAAAACTGTAGTTCCTCCCCCAAGACGTGACAGCACCCTGACCTTTTATTTGTTTCTACCACCTGTAAGACGTCCCACAAGACTTGACCGTAACATGACCCTGTGATCTGGCTCGGTGCCCAACCCAACCCCTGTGTTCTCCTCTATGCTGTGATGACATATTAATTGCAGCTGGTTTCACACACCGGTACATGAGCGAAAGTCAAATCTGAAGTGAGCTACATATGAACACAATTAAATACCATATGGTACATGTTCCTATTTATGCTCTCAGTATACTACATGAAGTGAAAAAATAGCTTTAATTAAACATAACGAAATGTGTTTGTGCAAATTATGAATGTTCACCTTTAAATGCACTATCTTCCATGCAAGACTTGATGAGGCAGTAATGGCATGTTTAACAGGTAGGTGTAACATAGATTATCACTAATTTATGTATATATATATATATATATATATATATATATATATATATATATATATATATATAGTTAGGTATGGAGATTAGCACTCACGGTTTTGTAGCAGGAGGCAGATGCTTGTCCCATAAGGAGTATGTAGACAAATGGAGACCAGGGGATCCTGATAGCCAAAAAGAGACAGCACACTGCAGGTATGGTATCAAAAAAGTGTATTCAGTAACACAAGGCCGCCAACGTTTCGGTCCTCCCAACGGGCCCTTCCTCAGGGCAGTGCCCTGCCATGAGGAAGGTCCCGTTGGGAGGACCGAAACGTTGGCGGCCTTGTGTTACTGAATACACTTTTTTGATACCATACCTGCAGTGTGCTGTCTCTTTTTGGCTATCAGGATCCCCTGGTCTCCATTTGTCTATATATATATATATATATATATATATATATATATATATATATATATATATATACGAACTGTAAATATTACTGTAATCATTAGCATGTCTTAGACAGGTCTGCAACCCTGTCTTTCCCCATTATCACCCAGCATACAGCGCTTCCACTGCAGCAAGGGATTCTGTGAAATAACATGCAAATGAGCATTCAGTGCCACCTTTTTCCATCATTTATATTCATTTTTACTTTTTGTAGGACAGATAGATAGATAGATAGATAGATAGAGAGAGAGAGAGAGAGAGAGAGAGAGAGAGAGAGACATATATACAGATATATGTAGGTATGCTTATATTGGGAAGAAAGTATGAGTTGCAGCGGAAATATAGATAAGAACTGTAACCTACGACACGGCTAGTACAGTAACATTTGTCACCTGGTGGAAATGGAGCAGAATAAATTCCGATATCTCTGTCCCCGGGCAAACCCTTCACGACGACAGGAAGAAATTTTTCCTGCATCTGCTCCTCCAATGGTGTTAAGATTAGAGATTGTGCTGGTGGCCCACCTCCAGTGCCAGAAGCATGCATCCATTGTGCTTGTATTTTTTTCTTTAAATTTGCCCTGATATCATCAAATCTCTTCCGACAATTCGCCCGGTCCCTGACATGATTCCCACACGCAGACACAGCCAAGGTTATTTGATCCCACATTTCTTTTTTTGAGGCTGAACTTGTCTGCCCTTGAAATACATACAAAATATATGACGTTAATTATTATTATAAAACGATCAGTTTCCTAAACTGCTACCTGTTCCAAGAGATACCAAACATGCTGGTTTAGGTGTAATATGTGTACCACATGAGGATTTACGTGTAAACAAAGAAATGTAAGGAAGCTTGCATGAATATTGTATAAACTTTGGCAACATTTTTAGACTGATTGTTATGGTCGTTCTAAAGCAGGAAGGAATATGTGTAAACAATTAAGTTTAATTGATAGATATTATAGTATAATATTTTGATATTAAGACATCTCACATGACCTAGGATAACATGTCTTTGAAGAATCAATGCAAAGATAGACTTACCTAGTAAATGCCCATACAGACAGTCATAGTGCTCCAGAATTCCTGTGACAAGAACTATGTTTTCCTCTTCATTGAACCGAGGATTACATGGCCGCTCCACACGTTTCTTCCGAATACGTGCAGGCCCAGAGCTTGGCTGCTGCTGACTGGACTCTCCTTCTTCCAATGGAAGAGACTCCAAAAGCGGGCCACCAGCAACCACCCCACCACCAGACACCCCAGCAGCACCAGCAACAGAGCCACCAGCAGCACTCGCACTCACAGCAACACCACTCGCACTCCCAGCAACACTATTCGCACTCGCAGCAACAGCACTCCCCTTAATCCTACATTCACTCAGACGCATACTCACACGACTACCAGTACCACTCACACCAGCATCACTCTTCCCACGCCTTGCGGCCATACCTCTAGCACTCACAAAGAACAGACAAGAAATGTAAAGACAATCGCACTGAACACTTACAAAGTGAAAACAAGACAAAGATGTAAACAAAACAATACAGGACAAACCTCTGACAATACACCACAACTGTTTCCGTCAATATGAAATATGTCAATCGGCCAGCTCTGTGTGTCTCTCTCTCTCTCCCAACAACACAGAGAATGAATAAAAATACACGCTGCCTTTAAATGGGCCGTTCAATCCAAAACATGCTTGCTTCGGCAGATTTAGCAAGAAGTTTCATTGGGGAACCTAACACCACCTCGCCATGCACGCCGATACACCTGTGTGTGATCGGCAAATCATCGGCAGAGTGGGAGCAAATGTTTTCTACTTGATTCGGAAGGGATTCGGCACTTATTGCATACGGAGAGGAAAAATCGGCAGAATCATGCCGATAAGGTACCCTTGGCGATTGCACTTTTTCGGCGCTTACTGCATAGAGCCCTTAGTACACTAACATATTTATTCATTACATTTTTTTGGCCCCCAGCACAGCTATTATCTTATTTATCTAGTACTCTTCCCGTTCCAAAGTATTAGTTTCATATCAAGGATACCTTTATGTATTTTAACCTGTACTATGGATCAATAGCATTAACCTTTTACTTACCTTGCCCGTGAGACCACGCCCACATTACGTCACGGTATGGAGATTAAGGCAACATAACGGGTTGCCATGACAACGCTTTGTGTATAAATAGTGCACAGGAGCATAGGTCCACCCACCCCCGAAGAAGTTCCCAGTTGGAACGAAACACGTGTCGGGTGACGTCATCAGCGCGACCGGGCTAGCAGTAGCCAGGCCAGTTTTCATTTGTAGCAAGCTGTACTTGGTCAGCTGCTAGTTAACAAAGATGTGGGCTGACTAAGGATCCCACTAGCTAGCACTAGAAGCCTGTCCAGCTCAAACTAGGGTCTCATACCTGCGTCTGAGGACGCTGGATACTCAGCGTTTATGTGTGGTATATTAAACTGCCACCAAATGCTGAGCTGGAAGCAATATTTTCCCAACCCTCAGTTATAGCCCTATCAGGGTAATGATCTGATGTTAAGATCTAGCCTGTAATATTATATAACAGAACAATCACTCTTGGAGCCACAGCAAAATTCTAGCAGTGTGTCTTTTATTAGTGAATACATTGTATCTCTCGAATATAGGAGATACATTCTGAGAGGTGGTAGGACCCAGACCCTACATTTGCATGTGGTGATACTGGGTTTATTATATCCATTGCTTCACAACTAGACCCTATAGGTATACCAGGGGTCTGATCCTATTACATACACTTGAGCTGCACCTTGAACATACTTACCTCTGTTACCACTATCACAACATGATATCCTGATGTTTTCAGTAGATAGCTAAGTGTTATATTTTGGTTAAACAGGGTTTTTTCAGTACCCAGTGACTATCTTCACTCACCAGCCTTTGACAACATGCGCAATTCTGTAGGTTTTAACTAGTATGTATTTTTTCTGTTTTCTGAATATTTATTAAAACTTTATTATTTTTGATTTATAGTGAGTGCATCAGAAGGGATTTCTGTCTTTTGTTTATGTATATTCTCTCTATCCAAGATAGCACCACCCCTAGTCTCTCCCAGTCAGTCATCAGCTGAGCATGGTTTATCCACCCTCTTCCCCCTTTCCCCTTAAACACGACACTCAGCAAAAGCCAGATTGTAACCATGCGGTGTTTAGGGGCGGAGCCTGAGCGTGGATAAGTTCAGAGGCTGTTGTATTTGCGCTGAAAGTCCGACGTGCGCATGAGAGGAAGCAACTTGGGGTGCACGCAGAGCAGCGATTCTGCGTCGATGGCTGCGGCGTAGAGAGTGGAGGAAGTACATCGTGGAGTGTCCCACCATGCCGAGGGGTTAGTGATGCAGCTGAAGGGGACTTCCGTGGTTGTAGCATAAGGGTCTGAGCAGTGTAAGGAGAGAGCCATGATCTCCGCCTGGGGCGCTGTGTGCTCACATTCCTAGCAGTACCCCCCTCTTCAGGATCGGCCTCAGGACGATCCAAGAACGGCTTCTCCGGAAATATCCTCCTAAAAGTCTTCAGGATGCTGGGCGCATGGATGTCTTTCATCGGAACCCAAGACCTCTCCTCGGGTCCGAAACCCCTCCAGTGGACCAAAAACTGAAGCTGTCCCCTGGAGATGCAGCAGTCCAGTAAGGCTTATACCTCATATTCCTCGTTATTTAGTACCGTGACTGGATCTGGCTTGCTGGTCTGTTTAGAAAAGAAACGATTGGCAATGTGGGATTTTAATAGCGAGGAATGAAAAACTTCTGGGATCCTCATGGAGGGTGGTAGTTTATGGCGAAACGCCACTGGGTTAATCTGCTCCATGACGGGAAAGGGATCCAAAAACCTAGGAGCCAATTTAGGGGAAGGAACTCTCAAGCGGATGTTTCTTGAAGAGAGCCATACTAAATCCCCTGGCTTGTAGTTGGGTGCCGGCCGACGATGGCGATTGGTCTGAAGTCTAGCAGTATCAGCGGCCTTGTGGAGAGACGATTGTACCTTGGACCAAATGTCTTGGAGAGTGGAAATCTGTTCGTCTACCGCCGGTACCCGGGTGGATTCGCTTCGGGCCAAATTGACCACATACTCTGACCACGGGAGGAGTTGGGACCAATCGTCCTGGGAATCGGAGATGAAACATCTGAGGTATTTTTCCAGCGACTGGTTAGTTCTCTCTGTCTGTCCATTGGACTGGGGGTGGTATGCAGAGGAGAAGGAAGAGACAATTCCCAGTCTTTTAGTGAAGATCCTCCAGAACTTGGAGACAAACTGGGATCCTCTGTCAGAGACAATGGAAGACGGAATGCCATGGATCCTTAAGATATGCTCGGAGAAAAGTCTGTTAGGGCGGGAGAGGAGGGCTTAAGTGGACCATCTTCGAAAACCTAGCTATGACAACTGGTGTTGAAGCCCCTAGACCTAGGGAGATCGACTATGAAATCCATGGAGATATAGGACCATGGACGAGCAGGCACTGGCAATGGGAGAAGAAGTCCCTGAGGTCTCTGTGGAAGTGTCTTGTTCTGGGCGCATACAGGACAAGCGCAAGTGTATTCCGCAATGTCTTTAGACATACTGGACTACCAAAAGGGAAAAGGGAGACCAAAAAGCGCACCAGCACAAACGGAGCAGGAAGAAACCAGAACAAAAAAATGATTGAAAGGGCACTTTAATGTGGCAAAAGACCCATCCAATGCATTTCGAACGTCGCAGCGTTCTTTTCCTTGAGGTATTCATAATGCCCTCTGAGGGGTGCTGAAGGCCGTCTTCCACTCGTCGCCCTGCCTGATGCGGACCAAGTTGAAAGCCCCACGGAGATCCAATTTGGAAAAGATCTTAGCCCCTCGTAGTTTATCGAAGAGTTCTGTGATCAAGGGGAGAGGATAGCGTTTTTTTATGGTGATACCGTTCAAGCCCCGGTAATCAATACATGGCCTCAGAGTACCATCCTTTTTCTTCACGAAGAAAACCCCCCCTCCCGCCGGGGAACTAGAGGGCCATATGAATCATTTCTCAAGATTCTTCTTTATGTAGTCTTCCATGGCTTGAGACTCAGGTATCGACAATGACTTGGGCAAGGTGTATCCTGGGACCAAATCGATGGGGCAATCGTAGGAACGATGAGGACGTAACTGTTCTGAGCGGACCTTTTTAAAGACCTCGCGGAAAGGGTGGTACATGGGGGGAAGAATGGAATCCTGAGTCATTGTGTTAGCCAAGAGTTTGGGAGACTTCCCTGACCTCGGTTTCCAGGTGATGGGGGTAGGTGAGACCCAGTCAATTGGAGTGTTGTTCTTCTGCAACCAAGGTAGGCCGAGGGTTACCTGTGTACCTGGGGCCTGGATGGCATCAAGGACCAGGGTCTCGCTGTGGGAGTAGGTAGATAGGAGGAGAGGTACGGTCTGTAGTGAGATAAAGGCTGGAGACAGCGAACGTCCGTCAATCCCAACCAAGGCAATAGATTGGGCCTTCTTCACCAAAGGTATCCGGTTCTTTTTGGCGAAATCGAGGTCTACAAAGTTTCCTCCAGCACCGGAGTCGATAAAGGCAGCAGTAGATGTGCGAAACCCAGTGCCTGCGAGAGAAATAGGAATCGTAAGTTTCATAGGCAGTGCCTCCTTTGGGAGGGGACGAGAAGAGATAACACCCAGTGAGAGCCCCTCCATACTCACTGAGTGTTCCCATTTTCCGGACGCAAAGGGCATGCACGGACCAGATATTCAAGAGATCCACAGTAGAAACAGAGTCCGCCGGCGTAGCGGTGTTGTCGTAGTGGATTCTGGATCTGTTGCACCCCTAATTGCATTGACTCGGGAGGCTCCAGTGCCAGCTGCTGTGAAGGAGATGGTCTAGGAACCAGAGGAGAGATGGGGAAGTGTGCTTGGAAGTTAGTGGCCGGGCATGCTGACGCTCCGAGTATCGTACCTGGATCCGTTGATCAATGCGTACGGCCAACTCGATCAGCACCTCCAATTGGTCTGGCCTGGTTTGCCGAGCAAGCTCATCCTTGATGGACTCTGAGAGACCTTGCCAGAAGACAGAGACGAGCGGCTCGTCCCTAGTTCGTCTCGGCGGTGAGCATGCAAAATTCCACCGCATACTGTGTCACGATCTTTGCCCCTGAGTTATCTGGAGGAGGGAAACAGACACCATTTCCCGGCATGCAGGGGAATCAAAGACTTGTCAGAACTCAACCTTAAAGGCTAGGTAGTCTTGTGTAAGGTCCGGGCGCAACTCCCAGACTGGCGAGGCCCATGCCAGCGCGCTGCCTGTCAGTAGGTTGTAGGCTACCTTCTTCCGGCCAGTGTCGTTCTGAAGGGGTGCCATTTCAAATTGAACCTCGCACTGGTTAAGGAAACATCTGCACTCCTGCGGGTTGCCGGCGTACGGCTTGGGAGGCGGTATCTTCACGTCCAAAGAGCTGGGTCTGACTGGTTCCGCAGCCTGTGGAGGAGAACGAGGAACATGTGCTTCCGGTACCTGAGCCGAAGGTTTGGCCATTTGGCGTGTTAGGGCCTGGTTTTGCTGTATCAGCGTAGAGATTGCTTGCCTCAGTTCGGCCTGGTCTGCATCTTGTGGGCTCGTCATAATGTTACGCCGGAGTAGCCCGCAGACCAGACCTGTCCCTAGAACTGAGATGGCAGGTATGAATACACACACCGACAGAGCGAGGGACATATCCGGGTTGTGGTATTAGATGGTGCAAGGCCAGATGGGGAGTATTGCGTGAATACTTGCCGGTACCGGTTTTTCCAGAAGAATGGTCATTGCCGTTGCTGAGATCAGGTGTAGAAATGCAAGGATCGAGGTGAGAGCCATGGTCGAAGGGAGCCAGAGGGTACATAAACAGGAACAATCCAAAGTCGAGAGCCAAAAGGGAAGTCTGCCAAGCCGCGTCAAAACCGAGAGAATCAAAGAATAAGCACTGTGAAACACCCATACAAAAACTATGACGAGCGAGGAAGCACATGATAGAGAGGGTATATAAAGCTGGAACAGCCAACCAGGAGAGGGGGCGTGGCTGGAGGAGCCCAGGGAGCTTCAGCGCATTGGCTGCTGTTCTTAGAGCCCAGGTGACACTAAGCAAGAGCCAGATTGTAACGTGCAGTGTTTGGGGGTGGAGCCTGAGTGGGGATAAGTTCAGGGGCTGGTGTGTGTGCACTGTAAGTCCAATGTGCGCATGAGAGGAAGCAACGTGGTGTGCGCGTGGAGCGGCGATTCCGCGCCGACGGCTGCGGCGTAGAGCGTGGAGGGAGTACCTCGTGGAGAGTCCCACCATGCTGAGGGGTAAGTGATGCAGTTGAAGGGGGCTTGCGTGGTTGTAGCGCAAGGGTCTAAGCAGTGTAAGGAGAGAGCCGTGAGCTCTGCCTGTGGCGCTGTGTGCTCACATTCCTAACAGTGACTGATCCCTTTAATATAAAGGTTTATTTGGCCTGGTCTCCCATGACACCCTATTTTTAATAACCCGAAATTTCCTCCTGGGTGCTCCAAAAGACAATTCAAGTAATTTCAAAATTTGAATATCAAAATCGCAGCTGATCTGGTGGAAAAGGGGAAGATCATGTTTTAACAGGAACTTCAAAACAAGTACCAAACACAATACCTCCATCTCTTCAAATTAGAAATTTCTTAACAATAATCTCTCATAACGCAAGCTTACCCAATCTATCAAAATTCAAAACGTACTGTATTGCAATAATGGCACCTACCAGAGAGGCTTGATATCAGGAATATACGTGGGAATAGGGTCATCAGTAAATGCACCGGACCATAACTACATGCTTAAATTAGCGGAAGACCTCAATGTGGAGATAGATAGGGATAACTGGTAGGATATCTGGAATGGGAAGCTAAAACGTCAATCTGCACAATTACAAAATTCTATTTCAATGGTACAGTAGCGACATCTTTTATTCGAGTAAATGCCGGCGGCATGCCGGGATCTACCCCAGCTGCCGCCAGTCAGAAACGCGCGCCGCCGCGTTTCCCCCACGCACCCCCCCTCCACATCGAGCGCAATTACCCCCCCAAAGACACCCCGAACCCGGCTTCTACTCTGCCCCTCTGCTTCCCCGCACCCCCGCTTACCTAGATTTGAACTCCAGGGGTGTCGGGGAAGCCGGGGAAGACGGGGAAGCCGGGCGCGCTTGTGACCGTGACGTCACAGTGCGCCGCCACGCGCCGCGGCTACCCGCTTCCCAGCCTCATTCAGCCAGCGGCATTTGCTCGAATAAGAGCTGCCGCTGCTGTACCTAACTCCTGGTAGGCTGAGCCAGATCTTCCCTGGAACCCTGATCTATGCTGGAGAGGGTATGGTCTTAAAGGAGATATGGCCCACATCTAGTTGACATGCCCACTAGTTCAGAAATTCTGGACTATGATCCAAAACAAATTATTAGATGTCACAGAATTAAGAATCCCCCTAGACACTCTGACCTTTGTGTTGGCTAAACCAGTAGAAAATGTCACTCCATCCATGGGGTGGCTGGTCTCCTTTAACTTAACTGCAGCAATATGTTCCATAGCTGTGGCATGGAAAAAAATGAACAACTGAAACAAACTACCGTACAGTTTTAGAAGACTACAGAGACATAGCTTCAGAGCTAGGAAAACATAGAAACCAGTATGAGGTAAAAATTATCATTCAAAAAATAAAAACTGTAGACCAATTAAAATAAGAAGGTGATGATCAGATCGGAGGAAGGCGGGCGTAATTCCCTTCCCTCCCTTCCTTATTTCCCCCACTCTACCATACCATACCCCCCCTCTCCCCGTCACTCCCTTCTTTCCCCTCTTTATCTTTTTATGCTTCTCTTTCTCTACCCACTTTGAAACTCACTCAGAGATTGCAGATCTGGAGAGCTGTTTTGCTAAACAAGGGGGCAAATGGGTTTATAACTCCTCTGATAGCTCAACTTCACAAAATATGGATAGAAGCTAACTGTCAATCTCAGTTGCTTATTATACAAAAAATTGGCAAGTATACTGATTGTTGTTCTCAATAATGCTCCCCTTGTAATGTAATGTAATAATCTGTGTTTCTTTGAAAACACATTAAAAAGATTGGAACAAAAAACAAGTATTTAAAAAGTATACTTATACTGTATATAAAAAGGTGGATCTTGTGCCTTAAAATCCTAAAACTCCTGCAGTCCCCCCTGAGATCAGCTGCAACTATGCCAGATATCCCCTTTGCACAAAGTAGCCTTCCCTCCAAACAGGTAAGGAAAAGAAAAAGAAAACAAATGGGGCAGATCGTTTTCAAGGATTTATAAAAGATGGTTTAAACAATAGTGCCTGTGCTCACACTAAGATCTTTACAGCTTTGTGAAAAAATAAACAGTGATTCCCCTGCTTAGAGGCAGATATCACGGCCGCTTAACTTAGACAGACACCATCTGTGGACCACACGGTTTCACTCTCCTCTCTCGCAATATCCCAACCTGAGTCTTGTCTCCACTTTCCATGGTGAGTGGCTGGGCTCGTAACATCACAGTCAGTGATAGAACCCATAACTAAACTCAATGTGTCTCGTAAGTAATGCTTCCTCAGGAGTAATCTATTGCACACTCAATTAGCATTCTTTATATACCCTATATAATTAATCATTTAATAATATAAAACATCCATTCAAAAACACATTTCTTTAAAAATAGACTTAATGTAATACTGTGACATAGAATCTAACCGCAAGTTGGTATAAATGAATGTTTCCACATCTATCTACACAAAATGTGAAACTGCAAGTAATTATGCAATGTATCAACATAAACTGCTAATTTTCATGGCATGTATAAATGCTAGTATTAAATCCATTAATAACATTGTGGAAGTTAGTTGGATATATTTTTTTAATTCAGAGTCTAAATATCCTACTACAAGGCCATTTAAAAATATATACACTTTGAAAATAAAAACTCTGGGTGAGTTAATCTAAATTTATCTTTCCCATGTATATATACATAATTCTTGTCCATACATTATCACAACCCTAATATTCAATCTATCAATGTCAAATACAGTACAAGTAATATAAAGTACAGTTAATAGGATATGTGGCATCGATAATACTTTATAATCCCATTTATTAATTTTTTAAACATTACAAATATCCATTAATTACTATGACAGATCATTTACAGTATTCACCCTATTTAAGAAATATATATTAAAAAGAGACATTTTTATTTTTATTTTTACATTTTGGATGTAGCTATCGGAAAGAGAGAATGGAGAAACATTAGAAACACATCTCAAATCATGAAAATCGAAAGTTAAAAGACTGAAAAGAGTAGTATCCTACTCTAACTTGAAAAATAGAAAAACAGTATTTTATATTAAAAAAAGGTAAAATAAAACATTAAGAGGAGTTACAGTAGTATTTGAGTCAAATTCAAGGTTATCAAAAATATCAAAGATTAAATTTAAAAAAAAAAATCAAATCAATGTAACACAATTTACAGGGTTAACACACTTACTGGGGCTAACAAATAAATCTATCCTTAAAACGAAATTCACAAAAATGACCTCTGTAGGAGCCCTGTTCCTTGACTCCTGAAGGTCATGGAACTGATTTCAACATGTAATGCCTGTCGCGACCACTACATTCTCAAAAGCAGGACTTACAAACTTTTCTGAGTTCAAAATCCTTGAAAGCCGGCTTGCGTCAGTACAGAGCATCTTTCAATTGCCGTTGCTGGTTTGGCGCTTGGAATATGTGCTCCTGATTGGCTGAAAGCCCTCTTAAGGGTTTTAAGCTCTCATTCACCTACCTCTAGAGCATATCAAAGTGTGGGAATTTCCCTGCCAGCCAATCACTGATTTGCCGATATTGTAAACGCGGGCGGGCACCTTTTCCCAGTCTGTAAAGGGAAATGCGCCAACATGGCATCTTTGCATACTGAGCCCACCCGCTTTCCTCCATAGAGTCTGGGTTCTGGAAAATGGTGGCCGGATTGCCCTGTGTTAGCCCAGGATGTGGGTACTCAAGAAGGACTGCAGTACACCTCCTGTTCTAACACCTCAGCATCCCTGAGGCTTTCAAGTCCTGACATCTCACAGACCCAAAGGCACCAAGCTTGATAGCAATCTGGTCTACTTGAAATCCATGACATGGAAATTCCACAGTTCATTTACAGGTTAACAGTACATATACCTATTAAATATCATCCTTTTATAAAATATACTATGCCCTGTCTTGTGTGGTAAAATATATGTCCCTGTTCTGGTGACAGGGATGGAGTGAGTGTATATATTCCCTACCTTCGCTAGCCTCATACTTGGCACACTTTAGAAAAATAACTTTTAAAACTTTTACCCACAGGAACCACTCTCAGTAGTATTACTTAGCTGGAGTGCCCCCCTGAACCCCTATCCTAGGTGCAGGGTATCTGGGCATGTATCTGGGTACCACTTTTAATACTAGGAACCGCTCTGTCTACTAGGGACACCGTGGGTGATCGCAGGTATAAATTAACCCTTTCATGCCCGGTTACCTTGTCTGGAAGATGCTGCAGCAGGAATCCTGGCGGAGAGTAACAATATCGCTTTTAGAGTCAGAGTTTGCCCGGAGCAATGTGCTTGGCTGGATCCGAGAATCTCAATCGATTCCCAGATCCAATTCCTAGGATATCCCATAACTCTGGAACCCCGATACATAGACACATTCTGTATAGACTTTCTCTGACAAACCCACTCTGAAACTTACAGCCTATAAATCTACTGGTCCCAGCATCCCAGGAAATACAAAACACACATAAATCTTTAATGTCGCATAATTTGCAGACAGTCAAAGTAATGCATTTAGGACATTTGGGTCCAAGAGCTTACAATCTAGGACCCCACCACATGCATTACGGGTAACAAAATGAGCTGAACCTTTATTAGTGAGCCTTATTAACCCCTTCACCATTACAAAGTGGGCATATACTTTTTATTGTATCTATAATACATATTGTTTACTGATCTCCGGTGCGCTCTGTGTACTTCTCTTCCAGTCCAAAAAAGTATGACTTTTACTTATAGTATCACATATGCAGTATAAATATTGTAAATTAACAGAGCTCTATGCATATTTTGTGAAGTTGAGCTAACTGTCAATCTCAGTTGCTTATTATACAAGAAATTGCCATGTATACTGATTGTTGTTCTCAATAATTCTCCCCTTGTAATGTAATGTAATAATCTGTGTTTCTTTGAAAACACATTAAAAAAGATTGGAACAAAAAACAAGTATTTCAAAAGTATACTTATACTGTATATAAATAAGGTGGATCTTGTGCCTTAAAATCCACTTAGCCTACAATATTTGTATATGTGATACTATAAGTAAAATTCATAGAAACATGTTTTACTACATTGATCACATGTAGATTTGGTCTTCTTTTTGGTGAGGCATACCATTTTTATCTAATTGTTATCTCTTTGGAGCTCAGGGGTCCCTGAGGTTTCTGTGCACCATTTCACTTTGATCTTACACTTCACTAATTGGTGTTGCTGATTCCCATTTGTTTTATTACCAAACAAGATAGTTTACAAGAGGAACCAAAAGTGCAGCAGATAGAGGAAGCCAGCCACCAAAACATTGACCATAAATTGAATGACATTATGTGCTTCACTATCAACTTAGACCTGGCAGAGGCCCACTTGTAATTTTGATATATAGGTGCTAAAAATTGTTTTAGTTTAAAGCATAGTTATTTACGTTGCAATACACTGATGTTAAAGCATTTGAGTATTTTGACTTCTGTTTAGAACTGTTTTAGGAAAAGTTCATGTCATATTAAGTTTATACATTTTTGTATTAAGTTTTATAACTTTGGAACTGGTAAACCTACATATATTGTGTACTGTATGTGTTAGATATAGCTTTTTCATTACATGTTATTATTAGATAGATACTGTACTGTATACAGTACATGATGTCATGTATATTTAAGTGGGGATGAATATGTAATGATTCAAAGTAGCAGCCAGGGAAAGTGTGTTAGATGATGGTCCAGTAAGGGTTGCATTGGAAACCTTGTAATTGTCCCTAGAATTATAAAAATACACGTGTCAATTGAAGAGTCAATAACAAACAGGACTCACCCATACCAACGTGTAGAGTGACATCAATTTGAAAAGTTGGAAATCCTAAATCATTTTTTAAAGTTTTAACTGGTGCCAAATCTTCTTCTTGCCTCTTCTTGTTAATTATGGTGAATAGTATCTGCCTGTTATCTGATAAATTAGATTTTTGGACTTGTGGAAGTTAACACTACACTTGCAACCAGAAGTCAAATATTTTGGGGAAATATCTCCTCTCCATGTCCTTATTTTTACTATCCCATATTTTTCTATCTGAAATTGTGAACACTAGCAAAAATGACAAGCTCTCAACAAACTCCCCCTTCCAAACTTTAACTTTTATTACTGCCAGGAGTTGCTCTATTCACAAGGGGATCGCCTAACATTCATATGATTCTCTTAACTTACAACCCCATTGTTGTTGGACTCGCCTCTAC
This sequence comes from Ascaphus truei, assembly GCF_040206685.1. NCBI lineage: Eukaryota > Metazoa > Chordata > Amphibia > Anura > Ascaphidae > Ascaphus > Ascaphus truei. The sequence goes on from NC_134483.1 coordinate 431,934,997, forward strand.
CTTCCACTTTATCTTACTCTACTATTAATTCAAGTGAAGATTCATTAACTAAAACTAATTCAACCTGCAACCTTCCTTTATCTTCGCCTTAGCACCTACACTATAACCCATCCCAATTGACCACTGCAACACAATTATAATCCCTCCTTGGGACACATGATTGTTTCACAACATAAGCTCCACCCAAACAGCCTGCTGGAGAACTTACCCTTCACATAATATTGGTGCCATTGGCTCTAATATTAGACACCAACTCCCCATGCAGTTCCCAAAAAATCAAATTAAACACCCTAGTCTCCTGCCTCCCAGGCTGCTAGGAATTTCTGCCCAGGCTGCTAGAGTAGTACACCTCCCTATTTTACAGCAATGTAGAGTTAGGGTTCTAACCCTGCAATAATTTGTACCTGTCAGCGGCTTCTCAGTAGGTCAAGAAGCAAATGCTAAATTTGATCCAGCCAAGCCCATTGCTATAGAGAAGCTTTGGCCACCCTCTACCCATCTGAGTCAATGAGCTGGTTCTTCAGTCTCTGGGGATCATTTCTGTCCATGAACATTAACACAACATCCTCTGAAGTATGAGAAACTACAAGCAAGTACCATGTTGGAGCCAAAATGTGCCCGCCAACCACTTTCAATGAGATATTTCCCAAGCCCCTTTTTTCACTGGTTTTCTCTGCCCTCCTTCTCTCAAGCAGGATGTGCCACTGGCCTCTACAATATGAGAACAATATACAAAGGACTGAGTTGGTCTTCCTGCGACTGTACATGACCAACATGTCTGCTGCAACAGGCCCATGTAAACCAAAACCAGGCTCAATGTCACGGGAGACTCCTGTGGCGGGTAGGATCTCGGTGGCCGGAACATCACGAGCGTAGTAGGGGTCACAAGCAGAGGTCCGAGGCAGGCGGCAGGCAGCGAAGTCAGGTACAAGCAGGGGTCCGAGGCAGGCAGCGAAGTTAGGTACAAGCAGAGGTCGGCAACGAGGAGACTGGAACAGGACAGGCGGGGCAGGACAGGGACTAAGAACAGGGAGCAGGGACTGAGACCGGGGAGCAGGAATAACCAGGGACAAGCCAGATTACTAGCAAGGACCTTTACTGTGAGCAGACTACAATACAGGTACAGGTACAGGAAACAGGTCAGGATCAAAGACAGGCATGAGCATACTGTAGGAGTCTGACTAGCAAGCAAAGGCAAAAGCAACAGACAGGAAGCAAGCTATAAAGGACAGAGACAGGAGCAACAAGAAGACAGACAGACAGAGGAACCAAGAGCCAACAGAAGACAGCAGCACACCCAGTGGACAAGGAAGCTATGGCTAGGCAGGAGGTATAGGCAATCCTGACATTACTCCCCCCTCTCAAGAGCGTTCTCCGGACGATCCTCCAGGCTCTTCCCGGAGGCCTTGATGAAATGGCGACTCAAGGTGACCCACCTCTGGTGGCTTGTCAGTGGGCAGAGGGTACTCCACAGGTACATTTGGTGCAGCAAGGAACCTCCAAATGGGTGCGTTCAACCCAAAAGCAGGGGCAGAGAAGCCAGTAGATCCTCCTGACAACCCTCCTGGTTTAGCAAGGTGTCCCTGATGGAAGGCCGACTCACGATGGCCTTCGGACAACACTCCAAGTTTTGCAGGAACATAGGGATCAGCAACAACTCCGGACAACCTTCCAGGCTCTTCAGGGAAATCTTGATGGAAGGCCAACTTAATGTGTATGTCAAGTGCTGATGGGAAATCTGTGAGAGGTGCATTTATCCTTATCGCAAGAGCGTTGGCATCAGCATCAAGAATATTAGGCATAGCAAGGAACTTCACCAGGGATCCGTCTAACGTCATAGCAGGGGCATCGGACACAGATACATCAGGCTCCTCACATGCGGCAGAGGGGACATATTCCCTTTCCGTGGTCTCTTTTTGTGACCAATATATCTCTTTTAGTTTTGGAATCTGGAACTTCCCAATGGATACGTTCAACTCCATTGCAGAGGCATGGACATCAGGAATGTGGGCATCAATGACGGGTGCAGACTTTTCACATGTGTAAGTGGGAACATAGAATTCACGCTCCATGGTCTCCTTTTGTGACTGCCGTTTTGTGGTATCACCTAAAGTCTCATTAAGACCAGCTATTTGATTTTTCAGCTCTTGAAGCTGTCCTTCTGCACTTCTTTTCCCATTCAATGCAGTTGTCAGTTCGGCTTCTTTGGAGTTCAGTCGCAACTCCATATCTCCCAGCTGACTCAGAGTAAAGCTTAAATATGTTTCATCTTCTTCATTTCTGATCTGCAGCTGCCGGTACTCCTTCCGGGCATTGTCCAGCTCCAGCTGCAGCCGGACCTTATCACGGGCTGTGTGGTCCAATAATTTGCAGGCATCGGCCATTTTGACCTCATAGCGCTGTGTCAGGCCAGCCACTTGACAGACGGAAACCTTCTCTCTCTCCTCCTTTTTGGCAAGCTGTGTCTTGAGCTCAGCGATCTGCGCCTGCAGCGCTGTGAGCTGCTGAGATGTGTGTTCAGCTGCTAGCTTTAGCTCTTCCTCCAGCGAGGCTCTGGTTATGCTCAGTGTGGCCTTCAGCTCCTCATGCTGTTCTTTGGGGACACACTGGGTACTCAAATAATCTTGCATCATACTTATTTTGTAGGCAGTCTGGAAACTTTCTTCCTGCAGAACTCGCTGCTTTTCTTCAGCATTTACCCATTTCTCTTTGGTGTCCTGCAGATGTGTACGCAGTTCTCGCAGCTGACTCTGCAGCATATTTTCTGCTTGTGTGCGCCGCTCCAGGGAGACACGTTCTTCTTGCAGCACTCTCTCTGCATTCTGCAGTGCTGTCTGCACGTCTAACTTTTCCTGGGCCAACTGTTTCTTCTCCTCTCCTAATTCATGGAGCTTCTTATCTCCTTCACTGACTTGGACATAGAGATTCTTGCACTCCTGGGTTACCATTTCAAAACTGCTATTTAACCCTTCGAAGATCTCTCTCAAAGAACGTAGTTCTGTGTTGAAGTGGCAATTCTTCTCCTCAGAGGCTTCCAATTTTGTGCCAACTTGAGCCATGAAACTCTGGTACTGCGCATTATCAGCATAGGCCTTCTCCAGCTTACTTGACAGGATTACCCTGTCCCTCTCCAACTGCTCTCTTTCTTTCTCCTGGAGAACACACTTAGCAATTGCTGAAGATAGACAGCTTTGTAGTGCAGTCTTGGCCTCTTGCTCCTTATCTAAACGTTCATAAAGACAATCAATCGCTTTCTGTGCAGCTTGCAGCGTCTGAGTAGGGGCATCTTTCTTTTCTTCCACTATTCTTGGGATACGTCTGTGAGTTGCCTTAAGCTGCAGCATATCTCTTTCATCAAATGCAGACTCTGAGGTTAAATTTTCATTCTTAATTCCTTCTGCAACTTCCACAGTAATGCCTCCCTTCTTTTTCTTCTTCCTTGCTTTGAGAAGTTCTGAAGAATCAGTGGTACTGTGTTCACATTTACTGCTCAAGACTGTTTGAGTGGGAGCCATAATTAAACCACACTTCCTAAGACACCAGTAAAGAGGAAATGTGTTTTTAAAGCAGAAGCATTAGAATGAACAACAGGAATATTAGACACAGAGAGACACAAGATAGGAGAGCTGACCCTTTGAGACTTTAACATCAGTCACAGAGATTATAAATGCAAGGAAAAAACATAGACAGAGAAACCTGCAGTTATATCTGAATCTTTTAGGCATAAGGCATAGGGATATCATACAGACAGAGAAAACCTGCAGTTATATCTAAATCTTTATGCATCAGGCGTAGGGATATCATATAGACAAAGAAAACCTGCAGTTACATCTAAATCTTTATGCATCAGGCGTAGGGATATCATATAGACAAAGAAAACCTGCAGTTACATCTAAATCTTTATGCATCAGGCGTAGGGATATCATATAGACAAAGAAAACCTGCAGTTGAATCTGAAACTTTTGATATCAGGCATAGAAATATCATAGACAGCAGGAAACTAATCCAGAGAAAACTTGTAGTTAGATCTGAAACTTTTGACATAGGAATATCAGACAGAGAACCCTGCAGTCAAATCTGAAACCTTTGATATCAGGCGTAGGGATATCATAAGTTGCAGAGAAACAAACTTTAGGGGAACTTGCAGGTAAACCTGAAACCTTAGAACCAATCATATGAAAAACTATAGATGCAAGAAAATCAAAGCATGTAGCAACAAAATAATGGGAGCACTTTTGTCTTTTGAAATGAAGACCCTGTGAACAGCAGTAAATCAAGGTAACCGTCTCAAACAGAAATGTGAGTCCGAAAATCTGCAGTGGCCCACCCACAATGCAGAGACAACTCCTGTCCAGGCAATGAAAGTCCGAAAACGGCAAAAACAGGCACTGCAGGGAGGGTTCTCTTTTTTTTTTTTTTTTTTTTGTAAAAGGGAATTCTTCTCAGGGAGAAAGTGGCACAAAAAACCCTGCAGAAACCTTTGCAAAAATAAACATCTCAAAGAAAGCTGCAATAGTCGGTAGCAACAGTTCTAGTCTCAGAAAAAATGTTTTTTCGTTATGAACGCAATAATTCTTGCAGAACACTTAGCAGCAACAAAAAAAAAACCTTTCAAAATCCCAACTTGGATCTCCAAAAAAGAAACGAAAGCACTTATCTTCAACCATGCGGATGTGGTCTGCTGCAGCAGGCAGGAAAGGGTGCAGGCAGAAGAAGAATCTGTTCCAGCGAGATCCAGAAGTGGCCTTTGCTTTCTGTCACGGGAGACTCCTGTGGCGGGTAGGATCTCGGTGGCCGGAACAGCACGAGCGTAGTAGGGGTCACAAGCAGAGGTCCGAGGCAGGCGGCAGGCAGCGAAGTCAGGTACAAGCAGGGGTCCGAGGCAGGCGGCAGGCAGCGAAGTTAGGTACAAGCAGAGGTCGGCAACGAGGAGACTGGAACAGGACAGGCGGGGCAGGACAGGGACTAAGAACAGGGAGCAGGGACTGAGACCGGGGAGCAGGAATAACCAGGGACAAGCCAGATTACTAGCAAGGACCTTTACTGTGAGCAGACTACAATACAGGTACAGGTACAGGAAACAGGTCAGGATCAAAGACAGGCATGAGCATACTGTAGGAGTCTGACTAGCAAGCAAAGGCAAAAGCAACAGACAGGAAGCAAGCTATAAAGGACAGAGACAGGAGCAACAAGAAGACAGACAGACAGAGGAACCAAGAGCCAACAGAAGACAGCAGCACACCCAGTGGACAAGGAAGCTATGGCTAGGCAGGAGGTCTAGGCAATCCTGACACTCAACTATTAAGAAATATTGCACCCTGATTAACTAGCTCCCATGAAGGTTCAGTTTTCTTCTTCACTTTAGCCACTTGCTAACCCCACTCCAAGTCAGTACCTCAAATTAAGCCCATACCAAAGACAACCCTTGCCTCTGTATTTTTACTGACAGTGCATCAATAAAGGCATCCCTCCTAATTTTTCTGTGTATAACTCACTTTCCAGGAAGCTGCTATCCATGATTAATTAAATGTGTTAGTTTTCCTCCTCGTAATGAAGAAGTCTAAGAGGAATTTCCAAGGCTTCACTGATCTGTTAATTCCTTCACTAGCTAATTTTCTCTTTACTATAAATGGGCAAATCCGCCATATTCCCATATTTTCTCACATTTTTCCCCCAAAATCCATTTTGTGGTGTAAAATCTGTGGACAGATTTTGTCGGGTTTAATCCTCGTGGATTCATCAAAATTTGCCATTGGATACAATCCATTGACACATTTTTAAAATCTAATCTGCCTATTCAGCAATCTGTTGGCGAATTTTTAAGAATCCGCCAATGGATTGCAGAATCCGCAGATTGGATTCTGTAAATCTATCCACAGGTTGTGGAATCCAAGGAGTGAACTGATAATAATTATACAAAATCCGCAAAATGTGAATCGCCCTTTTGAGCTTGATTCACGGAAATTCGTGGACAAAAGGAGATAGCCTATCCGTATATCGAGATCAGCCAATCTCTACTTTTTAAACTTTCACTCATACCCTACCCCCATACTGCTATCAATCTCAAATAGGTTCTCAGTCATGGTTGCCCTCCCTGAAAACACAGGCCCCTTTTGGAATCATTACAAAAAACACAAGTAAAAATGTAGCAGGATTCAGTGGTCCATGAGTTATGATATATCAAAGGAAAGCTAAAAATGTTAAAACTTACATCTATAGCTTTTCCTTATCTTAAAGAGAGAGTAGAGCAGTCGTGTCTTTAGAAGCATTTGAACAATGTCTAATGGCACTTTACTGAAATAAGCAGCATTGCACAGTTAAGTAGGCACAATCCTCAGGCTCTACAAAAAAGTTGAAATCAGTTTACCATATCAGACATGGATTAAAAAAAAACATAATATTAACAAATTCAATCAAGTGCATTCTTATGTTTCAAACAGGTTTAAAAAAATCTGTTGAAGCTTTTTCAAATATTATGCAGTGATGAAACTTTCAAATGTTGTTGTGTTCGTGAAGCATAATTCACTAATGGTATTTGCCTTTTATTGCCTGCCGTTATGTGCACTGCATGCAAGTGCATTCGAGAAGTCTGAATTACATGCAAAGGATATAGAATGGGAGAATTTTAACCACATTCAGAAGTAACTGGCATAGTGCAGTAATTAAGATGACACATACAGTATTCTACTTTTCCTTACATTCAATAACCATAAAATTTACTGCAAGCAATGCCATAACATTTTTTTTTAAAGACACTCAACTATTTTTTTGTAAATATAACAAATTACTTATGATTTTATACTGTCATGTTAACCTATCTCTGTCATGAATTTCCTTGTGCATAAATCTTAGAAGAGAAAAGCAACATGCTGTTGTGGCGATAATGCTTTACACTTCAAGTAAATATTTATTCAGCAAGAACTAACTTTTTGTTGCAATGTTTGTTTTTTATCTAGATAATAAAAAAACAAGTGCGTTCTCAGTTAAAAAAATCTATGTAGATTGCATCTAAAAACTTGTTTAAGCATTTTTCTATTGTTTGTATCCTTATTTAGAAATGTAAATGGCTTTGAATAATATTTCTGTACTTTTACTAAAAAGCATAAATATAGAATAACATATTTGGCAGTGATACTACTCAAATAACTGATAATAAACCTCTTAAATATCAAAAGTCATTTTATTTTTCTAACAAGACAAATTAGGCCATCTCTAAACATATTAAATATGGTTCATTTTGACAATATAACCACTTTTGAGACATGAACTATTGCTAATATAGAGAAAGGATAGGTAATCAGTATTTTTCATCTTCTAAGAATTTCTTTAGTGCAAAAAAAAAATCCATCACATCTAATGGAAATTGTATGCATCTAGAAGGGAAAATGTCTTTTCATATTTCCAGCTTGAAATCTGATTTAAAATGAACAATTGCAGATACTGCAACACACATTTCTAATATCTAAAATAGCTTAACCAATGAAAAGTAAACAGATTTGCATCCGTAGTAAACTAGCATAAACTTAATAACCCATGTTATACATTAGAAAATATATGAAATAGTCTTAGTTCCAAATTTATATTTATTTATTTTTGTTTTAATGTATGCAATATTACTAACAATAGAACTACTGTAGTTTCATCTTTTTGTGCAATAAAAGAGAAAAATAGTTTATAATCAGTGCCAAACTGATATAAATGAGAACTATTTCTATTGATCATAGCACACTACCTAGGCATTGAATAGACCAGAGCATATTGATTACTAAATTACAAAAGTACTTATTTCTTATGTAGCCTGGTGCTCCTGGCTACTTATTCCTTTGGCCCCAACACTGTAGGTCCTTGTAAGGATCAGGAAGTGTTGGGTTAACGCCCTCATAACATGAGTCAGCATGTGTGTTCACCATGAGATAGATACTTTGTTGTGGTCTCCAGGTGCTAGCTGGGGACCTATGGAGCATGTGACAATGGGGGTGGATTTTCTGGAGGGGTGCTGCCCTCTTACCGGGCTGAAGGAGTGTGACCCCCCTGTGGTATAAAACATGCATCCATCTGAAGTTTGTGGTTCTTTTCCAGATAGCCTCTCCTTAGGGAGGTGACTGGATCCCCATACCCTATCAGGAGGTAAGGGAGCTGAGGATAGGTTCTTAGGACCTCAAGCTCCTTGGGCTGATTACAGGGAAGGGTCCTGCGGGCTATGATCTGACCCAGAAAAGATGCGTGTAAGCTGCAAGTTATATTTTATTGAAGTGTCTATTACCTGTACCTCTCTTACATGGGAGATGAGCTGTGAACCCTGCAATAAAGAACTAAGTTGTACCATTACTGCTGTGTGTTCGATGGAGGAAAGAGTGCCTTTGGGGGTGACCCCTGTTTCTAGTAGTGTCGCTGCATGATGGAGGCAGTGCATGAAGAGAGAGGAATGATGAACCCTATCCTGTTGCTACTCCCAAACACCAACCATGGAGACTCATACTTCTGTACATGTTAGTACCACAAACAATAGGTACATGCAAGTCTCCCTTGGGGGGTGGGGGAAGGGTGTTACACATATTAAAAATTGCTTCACCTTTTTCCATTTCTCTATATCACTTGTTCTGTTCATCGTCCTCCTAATATTTATTTATAAAATGTTTTACCAGGAAGTAATACATTGAGAGTTACCTCTTGTTTTAAGTATGTCCTGGGCATAGAGTTATGACGACAAATAATACATGGTTACAAATACATAGTTACATACAGTTGGTCCGGAAATAATTGGACACAATTTTCATTATTTTGGCTCTGTATGCCACCACAATGGATTTGAAATGAAATAACCAAGATGCAATAGAAGTGCAAACTTTCAGCTTTAATTCAAGGGGTTGAACAAAAGTATTGTATGAAACGTTTAGGAATTGCAACCATTTTCATACACAGTCCCCTTATTTCAGGGGCTCAAATGTAATTGGGAAAAAATGGTGGATTCGGCGCAACTGCGCATGTCTGAGTCAGAGAGGCTCCTGGAGTTCTTCAACAAACTTTATTGGCAAAACACACAAGGGCTAACACCGCATTCTCCCCCTCTACGCGTTTCACCCTCAAGGATAGGGCTTCGTCTTGGAGTGGGGAGAAGCGGAAGCTGCCTGATTAAATACAGAAAAAGCCCGCAAAAACGGCATAAAAGATTAAAACATTAACCCCCTCAATGCCTATGCCTGTTGACAAGTTCCCCATATAAGGTGATCCTATAAATAAACTGTTGTTGGGATACCATGTCGTTGATTCTTGGAATGTCCTAGCATTCATAATCTAAGTATGTATTGAATTAGGCTTAGGTTACTCATTAGGGTATATAAAGAAAATTAAAAAACTGCTGAAAACACTGCTAGTACCTGGTTGAATCCCTTAAGTCAATATTATATATTGCTTAGCAGCCTCATACTTATATAATGTGTGCATGCATTTCATTAGAGAAAAACCATAAACCGCACACTAATTAAGTAATGAACATATAAATTTTGCTGCTTCAACATTGTATATTAAGCGCAACCAGGTAAATGAAAAAAGAAGAGAACAAGGAAAGAAGGGCTGGGGGGAGTGGAAAGGGGGGGGGAAAGGGGACCAGCAGGAGGTGGGGGGGATGAAGGGAGGGAGAGAGGAAAAGAGGGGAAGGAGGGGGGGGGGAGAAAGGGGTGAGTAAAGATGGGAGGGTGTGTGAGGGAAATACAAGTTAAGAAACAGCCACAGAGGCTATAGGCATAATGAACAAAATAATAGCATAAATTTAAAGCAATCCTATCATAGAATTTACTAAATGCACTCCCCCTAGAAACATATGATCCTGATAATCTTAAAGAAAACAGCGCAGATCCCAATCAATATTGAGTCCGTTGGGCTGTAGAGAATCTAATGTATATATCCAATGGGCCTCTCTCTGATGCAAGATCTTTATTATATCCCCTCCCCGAGGGGGTAATGCAATATGTTCAATGGCACAACATTGAAAATTCTCTACAGAATCCAACGGACACACATTGAAATGCAATGGTACCGGATGTGTCGTGTCGTGATTTTTAATAAGTCTAACATGTTCCATGATGCGGATTTTTAGGGCTCTACTTGTTAGCCCTACATATTGTTTATTATATCCGCATTTTAGTAAATAAATCACAAAATTGGTCTGGCATGATATAAAGGTTCTGATAGGGAATCTACGTGTTTCATCATGGTTTGAAAAATGTTTTGTCTTAAGCATATTCGGACATATTTTACAATGTCCACATTTGAATGAACCAATTAATTTTGGAAATAAAGACATTTTTGTTCTATTGCGGTTAGTTGGTTTTAGCATACTGGGTGACAAAAAATTACCAAGTGTAGCTGCCTTGCGAAACACTACTTTCGGGCCTACACAGACCATCTTGCGCAGCAAGGGGTCCAGAGATAGTGTGGCCCAGTGTTTGTGTATTATTGCTTTAATGCAATTGGCTTGCTCACTATAGTTCGTGACAAAAAAGGGGGTTTCAGTGTCCTCTACTTGAGTGCCCTGTTTTTTGCGGCTGACATTCATATTTATGAGCCGTTCTCTGTCTGTATCTAACGCATTCTGATATGCCAGATCTAAATCTTTGATGTCATATCCCCTTGACAGGAATCTCTCCCTCATCTCGTTCGCCCTGAGGTAAGTGAGGTAAGTTTACAATATCCCCCTGCACCGGTCGATTCTGTGGCCAAGCGGAGCTCCCTCGTGTTATGCCCCAGTGTCTGACATTATCAGATTGCTGCTCTGCACATGGAAGCGCAGGACAGACTCTTTGACAATTGGCTCAAATGTAATTGGACAAATAAACACAATCATAAATAAAATGTTAATTTTTAATACTTTGACGAGAATCCTTTGCAGGCAATGACTGCTTGAAGTCTGGAACGCATGGACATCACCAAACGCTGGATTTCCTCCTTTGTGACGCTTTGTCAGACCTTTACTGCAGCTGTCTTCAGTTGTTTTTTCATGGGTCTTTCTGCCTTAAGTTTTGTCATCAGCAAGTGAAATGCATGCTCGATCGGGTTGAGATCAGGTGATTGACTCGGCCATTGCAGAATATTCCACTTCTTTGCCTTAAAAACTCCTGCGTTGCTTTCGCAGTATGTTTTGGGTCATTGTCCATCTGTAAAATGAAGCACCGTCCAATCAACTTCGCTGAATTTGGCTTAATCTGAGCAGACAATATATCCCTATACACTTCAGAATTCATCCGGCTGCTTCTGTGTTCTGTCACATCATCAATAAACACTAGTGACCCAGTGCCATTGTAAGCCATGCATGCCCATGCCATCACACTGCCTCCACTGTGCTTTACAGATGATGTGGTATGCTTCGGATCATGAGCCGTTCCAAGCCTTCTCCATACTTTTTTCTTCCCATCATTCTGGTACAGGTTGATCTTAGTTTCATATGTCCAAAGAATGCTGTTCCAGAACTGGGCTGGCTTTTAAGATATTGTTTGACAAAGTCTAATCTGGCCTTTCTATTCTTGAGTCTTATGAGTGGTTTGAAGTTTGTGGTGAACCCTCTGTATTTGCTCTCGTGAAATCTTCTCTTTATGGTAGACTTGGATAAGGATATGCCTACCTCCTGGAGAGTGTTCTTCACTTGGCTGGATGTTGTGAAGGGGTTTTTCTTTACCATGGAAAGGATCCTACGATCATCCACCATTGTTGTCTTCCATGGATGTCCAGGCCTTTTTGTGTTGCAGAGCTCACCAGTGCGTTCTTTTTTTCTCATAATGTACCAAGCTGTTGATTTGGCCACTCCTAATGTTCCTGCTATCTCTCTGACTGGATTTTTTTTTTTTTTTGCAGCCTAAGGATTCCCTGTTTCACTTGCATTGAGAGCTCCTTTGACCGCATGTTGTGGGTTCACAGCAACAGCTTCCAAATGCGAATGCCACACCTGGAATCAACTCCAGACCATTTACATGCTTAATTGATGATGAAATAACAAAGGAAAAGCCCACACCTGTCCATGAAACAGCTTTTGAGTCAATTGTCCAATTACTTTTGGTCCTTTGAAAAAGAGGTTGGCTAAATATTAAAGAGATGTAATTCCTAAACCCTTCCTCCAATTTGGATGTGAATACCCTCAAATTAAAGCTGATTGACTGCACTTTAAGACCATATTCATTATTTAACTGTTACATGAATTTATTTTGGTACACAGCCGAAATCACATAACTTGTATCAGTGTCCAATTTTTTCCGATTTAAAACCAGAGACAAAACATAAAACACAGACAGAGCTCAGTGCACATCCAGTGAAATTCATATACGGTACAGTGCCAAAATATATATGTATAAATATCTATTAAATAAAATGGTCTTTTAGTTTAACATTTTTGGCCAAAATTGTTGTAAGCCCTTGAGCCACTGCACGGCAGACCACAATTCCAGGGGTCCCTAACACTAATATAAATTCTTAATAACCATTTCAATACCAGGAAGAATGATTTATAATAAACCTGTCAATATTAGTTGCAAAGTTCTAAGTCTGATTGAAGCTTTTAATAACCTGTACATTACCAGGAAAAGCACTCTGTATTAGATTTGTCACAACCAAACTGCAAGCAATCAAGTTCCCCTGAGTGGGAGATGCTATGGAGTGAGCTTTTAACCATTTAAATGTGGGAGGGGGTAAGCTTCAATTAGGTAGGAGGTTGCCACCCTCCAATCAGCTAAGACTAGCTGAACAAGAATTGTAAAACATACTGGACACCTAACAAGCTCCTATTGAATCCCCAAAATAGCCACAACATATATATAAGCATATGAGTGTCAATTGTTTCCGGACCTAACTTTAAGTGAACAGGTATACATTATATACAAGATATTGCATGCACAGTTAAAGATAATATATCTTATAGGCATATGTAAAAGTTAAAGATCAGATTAAAATGTGAGACAGCTTTAGTTTTGAAAGAACTTAAACTGGTGGTTGCTGTGAGAGCCTCTGTTCGATTGTTCCAGTTTTGTGGTGCATGGTAGGAGAAGGAGTTGCCAGATACTTTGCTGAACCTTGGGACCATGAACAGTCTTTTGGAGTCAGATCTCAGATGCTAAGTGCTGCATGTGGTAGGGGTGAGGAGGTTGTTCAGGTAGACAGCTAGCTTTCCAATAAATAATTTGAAGGCGAGATGAACTTTGCACCTAGACTCAAGTGATGACCAATTTAGTTCTTTGAGCTTTTCACAGTGATGTGTGTTGTTGTTTCGTTGGAGAACGAAACGGCATATGGAATTGTAGAAGGTATCAAGTTTGCTAAGGTGGGTTTGTGGTGCCGAGCTGTATACTATGTCCCCATAGTCGATAATTGGCATTAGCATCTGCTTTGCGATACTCTCTGACCAGCAGACATAGGGAGGTTTTGTTCCTATAAAGTACACCTAATTTGGCATAGGTTTTGGATGTCAGGGTATCAATGTGCATCCCAAATGTTAAATGGGAGTCAAACTATATGCCCATGTATTTAAAACTAGAAATCAGAGTTAGGGTGGTATTAGTGTTTTTTCTGATCTGGAGCTCAGTCTTTGGAAGCTTTAAAAATGTAGCCTTGGTCCCAAATACCATTGTTACAGTCTTGTCAGAGTTTAAAAACAGTTTTGGGAAATCTAATTTTTAAGTCTCAAAAAGTCACATTGAAGTATGTGTTCAAGGACGGAGAGGCTAAGGCTATGTGCATTTAAGATTGTGTCATCTGTATACATGTGTACTGAAGCTCCCTGAAGCCATTGAAACTTTGCGTAAAAGATTCCTAGATAGGGGATACCCTTCTGCCAGTCCTTGGTAGGGAAATGAACCCCAAAATGGAAAGGAATGGTGAGGGAAGGATGATATTCACATCAACATACAGTATAATCAAGACAGTGGTTTTATAATAGCAATGTGACGGGGAAGGGGTAGCAAGGCCATACATAAAAGGTATTATGCCCGGCTGGTTACCTCTGAGCCATGTTTCAGGATTTAGAGTGTCAGCTCTTCAACCTGTGTATTGCACCTGCAATGAATGTGTAGTGCACTTTCCCCCACCCCTGGGAGATAGAGCGGCTAAGGCGTATCTGTGGTGCTTTACCTGTAGCTCACAGGAGGCCTGAACCTCCGCTGCTGGCCACTGGGAGCATGGGTGTACCTGATTCAATGGGTGACAGCGCCTCCACCTCTGCGCGAGATCCTAACTATGTGGGATAGCCCCATGCTGGATACATATGAACAATACACACTGATGTAATAAAACAATAGCACTTTACTGTATATATATGAACAATAATAAATAATGACACTACTACTTTAACACTAGGCTTCGCAGGGCCGCAACCCCTCTTCGTGCCTTCCCAACACAGTGTTCCACACCCATGCGGGGTTACCCCAAAGTACTGAGTTGCACCATACCGTCCCAGTGTCCTCAGAACCAACCACCCACCCAAGTGTGTGAGACAGCGCTGCCCCACTAGCCCTTGTATAGTTGCTGCACTTTGGTGAGATGCGTACCTGCTGGGTGTGTCCACATCGGTGTGCGCAGCAATGCTGATGGGATCTGGGAGGAAACAGGAGAGCAGGTGACACCAAGTCTAGGGTTGAATGGCTGGGCATTGTTTAACCCATAGGAGGGGTTGATGGCAGATACTTAATGTTATCTGGCCCATCCCCACTCCTTATGGCTCTGCAGCTTGTCCTCAATGCACATTTATCTGCAGGAATCTCACCTGATTAAATCAGAGGCCCCCTATACAAATGTAGCTCACATACAAATCCCATTACCAGTCTGCTATCTGAGAAATTAGTACATACAGTCACATAATCCCATGAACACTTTACAGGGCTGACTCCCAAATTACATCATAGTGCTTACCCATAGATCCCAAAAAACTTTACCTCATTCGTGCAGCTTTTCATTTTTTTCCTTGACGTCGTCTGTCAAATGAAAAGTTTCTTCTTTCAGTTTTAAGTTTTCTTTTTTTAATCTTAAATGTTCTCCTTTTTCAGTCTCTGTACTATTCAGGGCCTCCTTGCAGTCCTCCTTCCATTTCCGCACATCTGCTTTGAGAATGACAGTCTCCTGGTGTGAGACTACCTTCTCTTGGTTGAGGGTCTGAAGCTCCTTCTGAGAGACTTTGAGATCTGTATTAAGATTGACAATAGTTTCTTTAGAAATGTCCAGCTCCTCAGTGAGACTGTGTATTTCTGGAGACTTCCAGGTCTATGCGGCAGCTGTTGGTCTCATGATGTGAGGCATCCAGTGCTCTACGGAGTGTATGAACCTCTTTCTGAGATATGTCCACCTCTGTCCAGACACTGTTGACCTCCTGTTGTGAGGCATTCAGCTCTACGCGAAGAGTGTGAACCTCTTGCTAAAAGACAGTCATCTGCTTCAGTGCCTCCTCATACTTCCGCTTCAGCTTAGCTATCATTTTATCAGATTGGCTCTGCTTTTCATCCATGGTGAAAATAGTAGCGTTTGCAGTATCTAGCTCAGTCTTGAGATCGTCCAATTCTGTCCTGGCCGAAGAGTACATTGCGAGCACATGTTCCTGTAGCTTCACGTTATTTTTAAGTAGCTCTGCATAATCACCTTTCTTTTGTTTCAATTGTTACGGAGCATATCACAGTCATGCCTGGCATTTTTCAGGGCATCCTTAGGGCTGGTCAAGGGATCGACACTCACTGGTTCCGGCTCCGCTTCCCTGGGATGATTGGTTGAGGGTTCTTCACTGTTGGCACCGGACAGACACTTCTTTGGGGTACAGTGAGAGCTGGGAATACCGCTTATCTGAAAAACAAGGTTGCAAAATTTGAACCACCCAACAGGCAACAAAAGAAGGTACACATGCTGAATCAAAACCAGAAGAATCCTTAGCTGATGAAGCTGAAAAGATGGGACATTATCTGGAAGTGGATATTGATTTGCAACTTAATCCCAAAGAGGCTGAACTAGCAACTACATTGAGTGGGAAAAGTGCAGAGAGACAGCTTCAAGAGTGGAAAACTTAAAGGGCTGTTTTTAAACGCTCTGCAACTGCTGCCATACAGTCTGCCTACAATAAGGCGAGCACCCGACGCGAGGAAATCTCATATCCGCGCACGTAGCAAAAAGACTATACTTAGAAAAAGTCCTCCTCGAGCGACTGAGGAGTGCTGATCTCAAGCACCTTCGGGAGGAGACACGAATAAACTGGAGAAAGGGCTCCAATGCCAGCGGGACTGAGGGTTCTCTTCCTTCATCCACTCTCATTCAAGTCCCAGAGATATCTAGAATGAGAGTGGAAGGATGGGCTTTGGCCGTGGCAAGCCCGAGCTTCCCACAAACAGGGGAGGTATGTAACAGGGGAGTTATCCCTGTTCAGGAAATGTGCCTCTAATCCAGCAGTGTGGTGGTTAACTGCTGGTAGTCAATTAACCAACACCACCACCTGATTAGGTTCTTAGAAAAGCCTGTCTTTGAGACAGGAAGTGAGGTTGTTCCTGAGTCTCACAACTTATGAGACTGACCATGGGGACAGATGTCTTGAGCCTGCCAGAAGAAACCTAGCAGAAGAAACAGCAGCGCTGCTTGCAAGACACAGGGGAAAGCACCTCTAAACCTGAACGCTGACAAAACCTGAGGAAAAAGGCAGCGACCCAGGAACAGAGAAGACTTTCCCTCCAACCACGAGAAACAGATAAGACTTTTGGTATATCTGCTCATATCGAGATATATGCTTGGGGCTGGGAGACATGCTTATCTAAAGGGAGTTTTGGACTGCATATGTTTCACTTGAAATACTCCCAAGTGAATAGAAGCTTTGTTTGACCCCTTGTTTGGATGGTTTTCTGATGTTAAGGAAACAGGCGCAATAAAAGCCTTATTTAATTTCACCATAACAAGTCTCCCTTGCATACCTCTGTGCACGTCCTCCTACAATTAATCAGGCCTAAAACAAAGGTTATACTCAGCTTATTAATCCTAACTCGCATTGGGGATGAAGGGGTTAAAAGTCTTTGCTCTACACTACTGTATTTGCCCTGTCCCAGCCTTTTTAACCCCCATTTGCAGGCTATTCCCTGCCTGCTGTAATGAAAGAAAAGGCATTGCCTGCTATAATCCTATTTTGACACAAGATGGAGTAGTGAGCACCACAGTAAGCGCTGATTGAAGAAGCGTGGCTGCGGTTAGCGGTCTGTGTAAAGCATGGGTATGCATTTCTATCGGTTCGACCCTGTAACCACAAGTAAAGTGAATAATTGACTTGCGGTTAGATTTGAAGTGGATTTTCAATACCATGGGGGCTATGCACTAAGCTCAATGCTTTTGCGTTCAGATGTTCAAAAAAATCACGTCCGTTAAAAAGTGAGGCCGGAGACGCGATTCACTAAGGCCTTGAGCCCATTTTTTTACGTGCGTACTCAAAACAGCCACAGTGTACTGGTTGCTTTTTCCCCCCTGCTAGCGTTCTTAAACTTCCCGTTCGCTAGCTGATAGCAAAAATAAGCCTCATGTAACATTTGCATGGAGATTTGGCATCTCCATGCAAGGC
Organism: Ascaphus truei; assembly: GCF_040206685.1. Classification (NCBI taxonomy): domain Eukaryota; kingdom Metazoa; phylum Chordata; class Amphibia; order Anura; family Ascaphidae; genus Ascaphus; species Ascaphus truei. Next base: position 431,952,545 of record NC_134483.1, read on the forward strand.
TATTACAGGCCATCATACACTAAATAAATATATTTTAATAATAGTGTACATGGCAGGTGGTCTCCGTACATGAACTGCATTGGTTTCAGGTCTGGGGGCCCCTACTTCAGGAGGTGCAGGTCCCGTTATGGACTGCTGGTATCCACTGTAATTTTAAAGCTTCCGCGTCACGTGACCGGGAAATTTACATTCTGCATGGGATTCTGGCATCCCATCACAGGGCTTGTATCTTCTGAAGTAGGGGGTCCCCGAGGCTGAAACCAATACGGTTCAGCTCCGAAGGCCCCATGCTCATTGACAGTATTATAAAAGCAAACGTTACCTTTTTTTTTATAATTTGCTCATCTCCACGCTAAGGCAATTATGGTCCCCTGAGGTTCCTTTATGTCCCCTTAGTTTCCTGGGGTATGTGTGGGAGAGACCATGGAAGGAGTGAATCCATTCAATATAATATCGTTGTCAATTACTGTGTGTGTGTGTGTCATATATATTTTTGTTGGGACATGGTAGTGTAGTGGTTAAATGCTGAAATGCTGACATCATCAATTTAGGCAATCACATGAAAACAATAGTAATCACACTTTCGCGCCACTATTTTTGAGGGATACCCTATATAAAGAGGACATTTTGTTCAGCCAGTGTGGGTGTTGTTGTGAAGAGAGATAGAGTTGAGTTGGTAGTAGTAGTAGTCTATTTTGATCTGGGCAAAGCCGGCCCATCAGTTGAACAGTAATTCTACTTGTTGCCAAGTAGAACAAAGTAAAACCAGCCAAACAAATATAAAAATTAAACCAACAACAAGTGCACTGTAAATAAAATAAAGTGCACTGAGGCGCATGCGCGATGGTAAGGTGGACGGCTGCTTAAGTCTGGAGCTCCGTCCCCCGCCAATACAATAGAGCGGCAATAACCACCTTCTAGCGATCTTCAAACCTCGGCACTTACACTACCGACACACTTTATTGAAGTGTGGTCGGTACCGCAAGCCGGGAAATCTCCCGGCTTGCTAGTGGCCGCCCCTCGGCGTGCCGCGCGTCATAGACGCGCGGTCACGCGTCATCGGGAGCGTGCGCCCCCTGCACGCGTGTCCAGGGGCTCCCCGAGGGAGCCCTGGTGTCCCGCGATCGCGGGACAGCGGCAGGGGGTTCCGGGGGACCCGGCGGACCCGGCAGCGGTAGGGAGAGCGCCCCGATCGGAGGGCGCTCTTCCGCTGCTTCGGCGCGCGCCCGTCACACTCGGGCGCGCGCCAGGCTACTGCTGCGGCACAGAACGGGCAAATGCTCGAATAAACTGTGCCGCAGCAGTATATACAGCAAACGAAGAATACACAGAGATGGCCCCGCAAACCAATAAAAAGAAGACCACGGGCGATTTACGCAAATACCTCAACAGATCGGCGGCAAAGGGTACCGGAGCCGAAATGGCGGCGGGCTCAGCCGCGGGGTCGGACTCCGACCGCGAGGAGAATGCAGTGGAGGAGCCTGAACAGCTGCCGGTAAGGCGCTGTGACTTCGATCGACTCTATAATGATATGCACAAACTCTTTCGGGCCGAAATACAAGAGCTCCGTAAGAAGGTTCAGGGAGTGGGGGAGCGCACAGGGGCCCTGGAGGAGAAAATGGCGGCAACTTCAAAAGCCATACGAAAATCGGATAAGAGATCCTCATACATGCAAGCCCAAATAACAGAACTAGCAGAGCGGCAGGAGGATGCGGAGAACAGGGATCGCCGCAATAACATAAGGATCTGCGGCATCCCTGAGGAGATCACAGAGATAGAAGGCTTTGTCTACCGCTGGATGGCGTCCCTGCTTCCTGACATCCCTGCACCGGAGCTTCTGATGGACCGCTGCCATCGAGCTCTCAGGAGGAGACCTTTGGCTAATGAACAGCCACGCGACGTAATAGCAAGACTGCATTACTTTCGCACCCGAGAATCACTCTTCCAAAAAACACGTACCCAAAATGCCTGCAGCCGGTCACAAGGCTCCTCCGGGACAGAACCATCCGGTACAGATGGACTTTCCCGTTCGGCGTACTGGTCATCAAGAATGGGAAGGCCATCTCCATGAGAGAGCCAGAGGAGGGGGATGACTTCCTCCACAAATTGGGAGTGAAAGAGGCCCCGATAAACAGGCCCCAGGTAGAGCCGGCAAGGGAGGCGGAATGGCAGAGAGTGGATAACCCCAAACGTAGCCGGGAGCCGCAGATGGGGGATAAAGACTAAACAATGGACATTACACAAGTTCAATGCGTTCTACCACACCTAAAGTTTCCGCAGTTGCGGACCCAGTTCCTATTAAAATGGCGCTGTTGCCCTACACCCTAAACTCAAGTAGTGCTGGGCCACCCCCCACCAAAGTCCCAATGAAGGGGCAGAGATGACCCCAAAATCATAGAAGCAGATGGGAACTAGCCGGCGAGCTGAAAAAGAAGACCTGCAGCACACTTACCTTGTCGGGCAGCCGAGCGGAGGGAAGCGGGTCACGGAGGATGGCCGTGGAATGCACACTGGCCAAGATGGAGGTGTCCCTGGCCATGGCAGATGAAGAGACCAGCACCGGAAGAAGAAGGACCAGTGGCAGGAAGACAGCGCAGGAAAGCACCCATCTCCGAGACCAGCCGGCGGGAAAATAGCGACGACCGGAAGGACGTCACAGGATATGGCCCGGTGGCCATATTGGTAGAGGCAGATACGACATAGACTAGAGACAAGAGGCCAGAGGCGGACATACGTCACAGGCCCGCGACAGACAGAGTCGCAAATAGTCTAAGCACCCACCGAAGGCACAGAATAAAGTTAAAACACAACACAGCTCTCAGCCAGGACAAATATAAAATTAAAGGCACACACAGATCACACCATAAAGGACATAGACAGGAAACACGGAGTGAGAGTCACAAGGGCTTCCCGGGATCTAGAGGCAGGGGGGTGAAAGAAGTTAGGTCCACAGCTCAATAGATATAGGAAACATCAACGAGCCCAGAATGCAGACACAAGTAGGGAGCGCTACGATTACAAACAGTTTTGGTTCACAAAAAAAAAAAAAAGTGGTTATTGGTTTTGTTTTATATTATACTACATGGCGGGGAGGGGAGGGAGGAGAGCTCACGCCTACCATCGTCATGGGACTCCACATGGGTACCTGGGGGCCATCCCTCAGGTGGCTCATGCAAGACCCCACTGGGCCGGTGGACTGGGGTTCTGGGGAAGGGTGGAAGACCTCCCGGACTGGAGCCCAGACCAGACACCCAGGAGGGGCAGCCAAGGTGGCAGCGGGGGGTCGACCCCGGCTGTCCACCAAAGGTTCTATTTGTCTATGTTGTGTTCTCAATGTTTCCCCGGTGTGTACCCCTTTGTTTTTCCCCCGTACAGCCCAAGAGCACAGAAACAAGGAAGAGAGACCTGAGATGGACTCTAGGAGCAAGCTCCACAAATGGGCCAGAGGAGCACGCGATAACACCAAGAGTCTTCAATACCAACAGACGTCTGGAGGAACCTGGGTAGGCACCCAGCTCCCATCACAGAGCAACATCCGAACAGCACCAATGGGTAGGAACCTCACAGTAATTTCACATAATGTGAAAGGATTTAATAGCCCCCATAAGAGACGCTTGGCCATGACTGATTACAAAAAGACAGACCCCGACATTATCCTCCTACAGGAGACACATTTTTCCAAGAGCAACTCCCCAAAATATATAGATGGCAGATACCAAACCTGGGTCGCAGCGTCAACCAAAAAAAAAAAAGAGGGGTCGCGATCATGGTACACAACCGTCTGACACTAGATATTAAACTCACTAAAAAAGATGCTAATGGTCGGTTCGTCATAGTTGTGGGAGCCATCCGTGGACAACCCCTCACTATAGCAAACGTCTACGCCCCCAGTGACCGTGCTGATACCTTCTTTGATAGATTTTTCATGACCTTGCACAGAGTAGAGCAAGGCGGCATAATACTGGGGGGGACTTCAACCACACACTGGACCCGCACACAGACAGATGCACCCTAGGCGGGCATAAGAATCCGCAAAGCAGAGCGGCCTGGGTTAGAGGCCTCAGAGCTAATTCCCTGGTTGACATCTGGCGCGAGCAGCACCCAGGCGAAAGAGAATACACATTTTATTCACACCCACACGACCGCTACAGCAGGATAGATTACCTCTTTGTGTCCAACAGAATGGTTTCGCAGATCTCCCATACGGGAATCCATGATATTTTATGGTCTGATCACGCACCTGTAGAGCTGCGGTGCACCGATTTTGGACTGGACAGACCAGGAGCGATCTGGAAACTCAATGAGTTATTAATTAAAATCCCAGAGGTGGAACAAACTGTAGGGGGGAAAATCAGGGAATATTTTACTGAGAACGTTGGTAGCGTGGCATCTCAATCTACCCTTTGGGAGGCCCATAAGGCGACACTCTGAGGTGAACTCATTGGAATTGCGAGTAGGTGGAAGAAAGAAAGGGAGCGAAAGATCTATACTTTACAATCTGAATTGACAACCCTATCCGCCCTACATAAAAACAATAAACAGGCACAGACCTTTAAGGCATGGCTGGATACCAAAACGCAATTAAATTTACTGATGTCCTCCCGAGCTGAGAAGGAGATGACTTGGTCCAGACGGAAATTCTATGAACGAGCAAACAAGCCAGATACCCCGCTTGCCAATAAACTTAGGAACATAAACCGTAATTCTCATATCCAGGCAATTCAAACAGGTAAAGGTGGCCTCACTTCTGATCCTAAACAAATTGTGGAAGAATTTAAAACTTACTACGAGACCCTTTATGACGGGGCTAAGGTCTCCCATTGTGAGACTACTCGTACACGGCTGAGGGCATTCCTAAAGGAAGCAAATTTGCCCAAGCTGGGCAGAGTGGAAAGGGATGCGCTACAGGAAGATTTTTCAGGTGAGGAAATATCAGAGGTAATCAAAACACTGAAGCCGTCAAAAGCCCCAGGCCCCGATGGCTTCTCTAATCTATATTACAAAAAGTTTCGAAAAATTTTGGTACCTCACCTGACTAGATTGTTTAACTCATTTCTGGAAGGTGCCCCCATACCCGCCCAAATGCTACAAGCATCTATATCAGTGATCCCCAAACCAGGGAAGGACCCAGCAGATTGCAAAAGTTACCGCCCAATCTCATTAATCAACTCAGACACTAAAATCTTCTCTAAATTACTGGCTAACCGTCTAAACAAGGTTATGCCCCGACTGGTCCACCCAGATCAAGTAGGGGTCATCTGCGGGAGGCAGGCGGCAGATAATATTAGACAGATCATAAACTTAATTGATTTAGCGCAATGACACAATATCCCGTCTATGGCACTTAGTTTAGATGCTGAAAAAGCCTTTGACCGAATTGATTGGCCCTACCTTAAAGAGACGCTTGGGGAGTTTGGCATAGGAGGGAGAATGTTGGGTGCCATTCTAGCTCTCTATCGAGAACCGAAGGTAAGGGTCAGACACCAGGGCTTCCCTTCGGAAGAATTCCCGATACGGAGTGGCACCAGACAGGGGTGCCCCCTGTCCCCACTTATTTTTGCATTATGCATAGAGCCCTTAGCGGCACATATCCGTAACAGCCCAGACATAACAGGAATCCAAATCCAAGATCAGTCACACAAAGTGGCCCTGTATGCAGATGACATCATTCAAATGCTGTCAAAGCCCCTTACCTCTCTGCCAAATGTCTTCAGCTTGCTGGATGAATTTAATAAGATTTCGGGTTTCAAAATTAACCAAACCAAATCAGAAGCTCTAAACCTAAACCTGCCAAAGGTCACTGAAAAATTGATCGAACTAAACTTTAACTTTAAATGGCAAGCCTCCTCTATTAAATATCTCGGGGTAAATATTACCAAAGACTATAGCGCCTTATATAAAGCCAATTACCCCAGACTGATAAGGACTCTGACGGAGGATCTCAGGCTCTGGTCAGGCTATGCAATTTCATGGATTGGCAGGATCCAGAGCCTCAAGATGAACCCCCTTCCCAGAATCCTGTACCTTTTTCAGACCCTCCCGGTACAGGTGGCCAAGGGTGACATCCTCCGGTTACAGTCCTCCATGGTGAAATTTGTCTTGGGTAATAAAAAACCACGCATCAAATCTAGTACGCTAATTAAACCAACAGTAAGAGGAGGACTAGGGGTACCTTGCTTGATAGCCTATTTCAGAGCGGCCCAATTAACCCAAATTGTACAATGGCACATGCCAAATTGCCTCCGTAGGTGGGTTGAGTTAAAGAAGGCATGCAGCGCACCTGTAGATTTACAGGACTTAATCTGGCTACCAAAAAAGGTCCACAGGACCATAGGGGTGCCGCTGCGGCACTAAGGAGTTCGTTGGCAATTTGGGAGGATACCAGATATAGGTGTGCTCTTACCACCCAGCACACATTCATGACCCCATTTGTAGGGAACCCTGATTTCGCTCCGGGCCTGCCGAGTAGGAACTTAATGGCCTGGAAAACAAAGGGCCTCACGAAATTGTTACATCTGGAGGGCAGTCCACTGACCAAATTAAATCGGAAAGCGGGATACAAAATTCTGAATTCTTTAGATACCTCCAGATAAGAGCATTTTACAACAAGATCCCTACACGCCCTCGTCGTACAAATTTTGAGCAGCTGTGTTCGAGAGGTACGGACACCACGGGACTGACTTCTAGGATATACAGAGAGTGGTCTGCCCTGGAACTGACAACAACACTAAACTGAGTTACAGACACGCATGGGAATCAGACTTAGGGGAGACACTAGAGGACGCAGACTGTGACTCAATGGTGCTGGCAGCAGCCAAAAGCTCGATATGCACAACCTTGAAGGAGAATGCATATAAGGTCCTAATGAGATGGTATCTTACCCCAATGCGATTAGCAAAGTTTGTAAAAGATTACCCCCCATTGTGCCCCAAACAATGTGGGGAACCTGCAGACTTGCTGCACATGCTGTGGGGGTGCACCAAAGTGGCTCCTTTATGGGAGGAAATCCAAGATTGGCTACAGAGGATTCTCGGACAACCGGTCCCCTTGGACCCCTGGCTGTTCCTGCTGGGCAGGCGCACTCGGGGGCTAAGCAGACCGACACAAAAATTGATTGCACATTTTGCAACAGCCATGAGGTGCGAACTCGCAGCACTGTGGAAGTAACCAGATTTACCCACAATGATGAAAATTCGGAACATAATCTGGTATGTTTGCCAGATGGAGCAATTGACGAGTCTGGTCAATGACACCGGCATAAATTTTCTAAAAGTCTGGGCCCCGTGGCTAGATCATTCGGACATCCCAGGGGTGAATGCCACCAATATCCTGCTTTGATAGATCAAAATGCATTCTCCACCAAAGTAGCGACACCGACAATAACGGAGAGGGGTACTTTTAGGGAAGACGTAAAACGACAGTAGGGTTTCCAAGGGAGGTCCCACGCTGCATAAGGATGGTATCGGATGTCGAAGACCACACCCAGGAGATGCCCCTCACCTGGCCTCCCCCCTTCCCCACCCCCTTCCCCCCCCGCGTCCATCCTGTCTGTCTCGTATGTCCGTCGTCTCCCCCTGTACGTTATAATTTGTTCAGTATGGTAATAATAAAGAAAACGGGAACGTGGTCACTAATGTATGACAATGGGTTGTTGGACAATGTTTAACCTGTACCATGTCCCAATAAAAACTTTTTGTTGAAAAAAAAAAAAAAAAAAAGTGCACTAAAAATGAAGGGTCAATACAAAATAATCCAGAGTAGGGGATACCGAGCAGAGCATCCGCCTGACGCCCACTGGGAGGCAAACTCTGAAACCGCCACAGTGGACTCGGCGTACGTGTACTGTGCCCGGATACGGGAGTGCACCAGCGCCGGAACATGGCCACGGTGTTTGTTGGGACCTCCCTCTCCAAACACTGCTTCCTGGTCTTATAAATGGCTAGCTTAGCCAATGCCAGGAGCAGGTTGACGAGGAGAACCCTAGGCTTATTTTACCGGGACACAAGGCACCCAAAAATAAAAAGGTGAAGGGAAAAATGCAGCCAGAACTGCAGGAGAAGGCCCCTCAAGGTGGATAAGAGGGGCTGCAGTCTGGCTCAGCTAAAATAAATATGGTACACGGACTCCCGCTCGCCACAGAAGGGGCAGGTGGCAGGGGAGTTTGTGAAGTGGGTCAAGTACTCTCTCCTGCTCAGTGCACCGTGAAGGACTCTCCAACTCAAATCCCCGGCGGGACGGGGAACCAACTCCGAATAGAGTTCCCTCCACCAGGGCTTCTCGCCCTCGTTTGCAGGAAGTACCCGCCTCCAGATGGTATCGGGGCAGTTGACAAGGGCATTCTTCTATCTTGTATCTTCTTCCATTCTATTCCTGGGTCTTCTTGTCTTCTTCGGCCACGCCCTGGTCTTCTTCTTCTGTAAAAGGTCCTTCCTCCTCGGCGTCTGCCTTCAAAATGAGACGACATAGGCTTTTAAAGGCCTATGATGTCACATTTTCGTCATATGGTTCCTACGGCCCTGATTGGGCCGTTAAAACCATGTGTTTTGGCTGGAAAAAAAAATGATGACGTCATTTAAAGGCAATGAAGCACAGCCAATCAGATATCCACTAGTGGATAATAGTAATTGTGCCCAATACTGTATTGTATGTGTTAGGGGGGGGGTTATTTCCTTATAAGTATGTATGTGTTTGACATTAAAGGAGGCGGGGCACAGAATTGGTACTGCAGGTCTGTGGGTAACACCCGAGGGCCCCCGCCGGCCTATAGTATCATTGATGTGCATATATGTGTATGTTAGGGGGGTATAGGGGATATTGGGGTAATATATATATACACAGTGATAGCAGCAGGCACTTCCAAGGCTTCAGTAAGGCACCTGCCTTACTGAAGCCTTGGAAGTGCCTGCTGCTATCACTGTTTATTATTCCTATGAGCGGAGCACTCGGCCATTATACGCACTGCTCTCTGGCTGCAATAGTGTTTTTTGTGTGTATTTCTACATTTGATATACATTTTTTTTCTCTCTGAGACATTGTGCCATGTAAAATTTTCCAGATGTTGCCAGTATATTTTCCTCAATATCAGACACTTTGAGTTACAGTGAAGCAGAGATCACCAACATTAGATACACGGATCCTGTTGAGGACATTTTGGGACCAGAGAAGGCCCTTGATGTTTATAATGACCTCTTGAAATTAAAGAAGAAAGAGGTGGATTACTATCTACATGGAGCGACTTTGTCGTATTATCACCGCGAGAAACAACTACATAGGGGCTTCAGAATAAAGAATCAGCCCACGATTGGTCGCAGTGATCCTGACTTTTGTAAACGGTGGATCTGCATTCTCAACAAGTGCTCATTCGATTTGATGATTCTAGTTATAGAGCAAGCTACTAAGGTCACTCTCTAAGATCAAGAGTGAGATTGTGGTTATTGAAACCAAACATGAACAGACATTAGCCTCTGATGTGGATACTAATTGGGTGGATAAACTACAGGTGACTGTTGACGCATACAGAGAAAGCCTGAAAATATAAGAAGGATAAGTTGAAACAAGTAGCCTCTGACTATAAGGAACGCCGTATCTACAACTGGCTGCTGGGCATAGGTGAGCCAGCTCAATGGAAAACAGGAACGAGGAGGAATTATTCTAAATCTAGACGGGCAGCTAATACTGGTAGTGCATACAATACCAGTGATATGGACCACTCAGATGGTCCAGAAGCCACGGCCGCGGTGCCCTTTTTAGGACAAGGCACACAACCCCACCCAAAGTCACCATTACCAGACCACGTCGGTGGCGACCGATCCGGAGAGGTGGTGGGGGAACAAGATTTCTACCAAGGGACTCCAAAACCAGGGGAGCACAGAGAGGGCACCCGCAGAGGAGATGATCTTCAATATCTCTACACATCTTTTGTCCGAAGCAGAGAGGAGTGTCTTGAGTAAAGGTTTGTCGTTTTTTCAAACACACACCATGAGCCCCTTTGACAGGGAGGTTGACTTGTATAAATTAAATAGAAGATTACGATTAAAATAATTTTTTGGGAGAAGTACCAGCACTATACAGGAAGTTGATCAGGAGGAACCCACCATGAGCCAATTCCATCAACCAAGCACCTTTGGTCCACAGGAACACAATTACAACATTTCAACGTTCATCAGTCTGGTGGAAACAGACACTAAGAAGCGAGTGAGTAGCTACAAGAGGAGTTTCGCCAATTTCACGGCAGAGGAACAACGGGGACTTAAGGCCGTACGTGATAACAAGGATATAATTATCCGAGCTGCAGACAAGGGTGGCGGTACTGTAATTATGAACTACAGTCAATACCGCACAGAGGTCTTGCGGCAATTGAACATCACTCATCACTATAAATCACTGAGTGGAGATCCCACAGCCGTTTATAAACGAGAGGTTGATGCAGTGATCCAAATGGGTGTAAACAATCTATGGATCACAGATGAGATTGGAAAAATTTTAATACAACCTTACCCAATTATCCCGGTTCTCTACATCTTACCGAAGATTCATAAGTCAATGACCCTACCTCCCGGGAGACCGATTATATCAGCGAGGGGGTCGATTTGTCACCCCTTATCACAATATCTGGATTTTTTCCTGCAACCTCTAGTTATGAAAATGCCTAGCTACATTCGAGATACCACAAACTTCATTAACAGACTGGCGAAAGTATCTGTGAAACAAGGTGAAGTTGTCTTGGCAACAATGGATGTTACGAGTCTCTATACAAACATAACACACACGGAAGGCTTGGAAGCCGCGGCGGAACAGTTACAGAGACACCGAGACCGGTCTGGACCACCGACTGAGTTTTACTACTTCTGATGAACATAGTATTATGCAAGAATTACTTCAAAATCGAGGACAAGTTTTATCTCCAGTTAATGGATACAGCTATGGGGTCTAATATGGCCCCATCATACGCGAACCTGTTCATGCATCAATATGAACAAACACACATTCTCAATGATGCACCGCTGTCACATCACATTGTTTAATACATGCGCTACATTGATGACGTCTTCCTGCTGTGGGACAGCACTGAGGAAGAGCTGCTGAGGTTTTTAGATTACCTGATACAGATCGCATCGACCATTCGGTTTACATTGACCTACAGTTCCAGCAAGGTTGTTTTTCTAGACACAGAAGTCTATATAGACAAAGGGGCACTTTTGACAATGATACACCAAAAAGATACTGACATGAACTCTCTCCTCCTGGCCACCAGCCATCATCCAATACCTTTAAAGAAAGGGTTACCTTACTCTCAGTTTCTGAGAGTGTGTCGGATTACTAGTGATCCAAAGGAACGTGAACAAGCACTGTTGGAGATGCACAGACGCTTCATGGCAAGGGGTTATGAACGCAAGGACCTTGATGCATCATTATTGAATGCCAAGGACATTCCTAGAGAACAGCTTCTGACACCCTCCTTAAACACACAGAAGCGAGACAGGTTCCATGTCACTAGTACCTATAGTACTGCTTCGGGGATGATCAAAACATCTATACAACAACATTGGCATATATTGGCCAATGATGCCACTATAGGCAAGAACTTTGTTCGTCCTCCACTATTCTGTTATAGAAGGGGGCGGAATATAGGAGATTCATTAACCAAAGCAGATCCGGTTGAGAAATATGGTAGACCCACCAATTGGCTTAGCAGGCAACCGGGAGTATTTAAATGTCATGGGTGTACCAACTGCCAATACCTCATACTTGGCAAGCAGTATACGCATCCCCACAGCGGTAAAGTATGAAAAATCCGGGACTATATGAACTGTGAAAGCAGATTCATTGTTTATTTTATCCGCTGCCCGTGTGGACTGTACTATGTCGGGAAGACAACGCGAATGCTAAAAGAGCGTATCTGCCTCCATAGATCAGCAATCAGGAAAGCTCTGGCCGATAGCACAGGACTTGAAGACTACAAATTACAACCGGTTGCGAGGCACTTCAAAAACTTTAAACACAGTCTCGCTACACTGCGGTGTATGCTTATCTTGCAAGCACATATCCCCACTAGGGGGGGTGACAGAGGAAAACTGTTCCTACAATTGGAGATGAAACTCATTTATGAATTAGACACTGTGGCGCCCAGAGGGTTAAATGAGGACTTTAAGTTGGGGTGTTTTTTATAATATGAATGGGGTATTTACAGTAGTTTATGTTTATGATCCCTTTTACAATCCCCTCTCTGTGTTTTTGTTCCCTGCTCCCTTAGCCCTGTTGGCCATGTCCTGTTTTTCTTTTTCATTCTTTTTCTACTTATCTTGTTTCTTTTCTTTCCCTATTAACTCTTTCTTATTCCCTCTTTTTCTCTCTTTCCCTTTGCTCAACTATTTTCACTGTTATTTTTACTTGATTGCGGTAGCTTTGCTGAGTAATGATAGATCATTTATATGCACTTTAGATTGATTTTGTTGTAGTTAATTAATTAATACCACGCATCTGGAATATACTTTTAAACCTTCAACATGTTTTTAATTATGCACTTATATGTTTGATATAAGGATCTGAACGAGTGGTGAAGTGACGTCATCGCACTCGCACAGTTCTGTGCTCCTGCTCTCTGCTGCAGTCTGCTCCTGCCTTCGCATACCTGGTTAAAGACGCATTGGAAATGTCGCCATTGCAACGGGGGATGCCATAGAGGTCTGGTGTGTTCATTGGCTCCGCCCGTGGACGCGCAAGCGCGATGTGAATGGCATCTGACAGCCGGATGTAAATAGATCAGCAGTGAAGCCTAACTGATGCGGAGTGATGACAGAGCTCCAAGGCGTCGGCAGTATCCCTTTTTTAATTATAAACAGATGTTCTCAATTTGCTTACACAGGCTGGTGGGCAGTGTTCTCCAGCACGCCCCTGAGGAAGGTCCTATACAGGACCTAAACTTTGGATTTGTTTGTACCTGTTGTTTTTTCAATACAATTTTTTTGCATCATAACTTGAGTGCTGTTCTTGTCTCCCAGTGGGACACTTGTTTTGCTATATATATATATATATATATATATATATATATATACAGTGTTCGACAAATCTATACATTTTCTCGCCCCGGGCGAGTGGATTTAACCCCCGGGCGAGTAAATATTGGCCCAAGCAGCACACGTTTGGTACTAGGTGGCGAGTAGATTTTTTTGTGTGGCGAGTAGATTTTTTGGTGATTTGTCAACCACTGTGTGTATATATATATAAATATATATATATATATATATATATATATAGCTTTCGAGATACACTGATCTCTTCTTCCGGCGATGTTATATATATATATATATATATATATATATATATATATATATATATATATATAATGAAAAGAAGACAGCACGGCTCCCATAGCATAATATTGTAATTTAATATTTAAAATAATCATGCAAGTGAATCATGGACACTTACAATGTGCAATAAAGTAAAAGGCATTGAATAAAGTCTTGACAATCACCCGGTCGAGCCTCCGTGGATCTCTGCTGTATAGGGAGTCCAACACACTCCCCTCGTGGATGCCTGAAGGATGCACGTGCACCCGTTCTCCCCCTTAATGGGAGTCCCGCGAGAGTATGTGTCCTCCAACGTAATGAGGTATAGACACAGCAGTCAAAATTCCCTTAATAAATTCCAAGGTGAATGGGACACGAAAACGGCTCGGCAGCAAGGCAGGACAAGACTCCTCACAAATGCACAGATATGTAATGTGAAGGACAGTGCCAGCTACTTCCCTACACATTTCGTCGCGTTAAGCAACTTCCTCAGGGGGTAAAGCTATACTAACGATGATACCATGGGTATATATACCCTCTTGATAACTGAGCACATTAAAAACCACATTAAAAACCATGTTGATTCATGTCATGACAAATGTCCTAGATTCATCACTAAATTCAGTAGGTCTGCGTACAAAATTAAAAATATATTGAATAATCATTGGGAGATTCTTAGGAATGATCCTGTCTTGGAAACTACCCTACCTGCATATATTCCAGTTACCTACAAAAAAGCTAAAAACATTAAAAATATGGTGGCCCCTAGTCGTTTGAGAACCATTAAGGATAGAGATTCTGTTTCTTCAGATCGTCTCTCTGGCAATTTTTCATGTGAACGTACTAGGTGTCTAACATGCAAACATCTTGCCACTGGTGAAAAATTCTGCTCTTTTTCCAATAGGGGAGAGTACGGTATAAAATGCAGGATTAATTGTCTCTCCACCTATATAGTGTACCTTCTTTCATGTTCCTGTGGAACACAAAACATAGGGAGAACCATTCGACCTATGAGTACCAGTTTTCTAGAGCATAGACGTAACATCATCAATGGCAATCTGGCTCATAGTCTTTCTAAGCACTTTTCCATCTGTCATGTTAAGGATCCTGCTTCTCTAACAATCAGGGGATTGAACACATACCGGTGTCCCTCATTGGGGGTGATAGATTCAGGAGGTTAGGTTTGCGGGAGACCTTTTGGATCTATACACTTGACACTCTGTCACCTAAGGGGTTCAATGAACAGATAGATACTAGTACATTGGTATAATGTTCTGGGTGCCCCTGTTTGACATATGACTATATCATTTTATATTATGTCTTCATTTTTATTAACCATGTATTTTATATTACACAACATATATATTCATATATATATTTTATATGTTTTTATATATACATTCTCTATATATACATTTTTTATATTTTTCCATATTTTGCATACTTTTTCACATTTTATTTATAGATAATTACTTTACTTACATACATTACATACATTTTCTATACATTTGCATATACATTTTTATTTTTATCTTTATTTTTATTCACATTCACATTTTTGTACATTCAATATATTTATTTCCATATCAATCAAATTCCACATCCTTTTCCTCATTTTTAACATCAACATTGGTTTTAATTGAGATCTATTATACAGTATATATTTTTGTTTAGTATTTGAATTTTATATTGTATGATTTTATATTGTAATATTTATTATACTAGAGTTCGCCTACACGAATATGTATAATTATTTTGTATGCATTTATGTCTGTCAGCACCATGGTTTATTCACCATGTTTTATGTATCATGTTTTTTGTTATCCCTCTGTTTCACCTCTTCTCTCTTTCACTTGCCCTTTAAGAGTTAATGATTATAATTCTATATACAGGTGTTTTTAATGTGCTCAGTTATCAAGAGGGTATATATACCCATGGTATCATCGTTAGTATAGCTTTACCCCCTGAGGAAGTTGCTTAACGCGACGAAACGTGTAGGGAAGTAGCTGGCACTGTCCTTCACATTACATATCTGTGCATTTGTGAGGAGTCTTGTCCTGTCTTACTGCCGAGCCGTTTTCGTGTCCCATTCACCTTGGAATTTATAAAGGGAATTTTAACTGCTGTGTCTATACCTCGTTACGTCGAAGGACACATACTCTCGCGGGACTCCCATTCAGGGGGAGAACGGGTGCGCGCGCATCCTTCAGGCATCCACGAGGGGAGTGTGTTGGACTCCCTATACAGCAGAGATCCACGGAGGCTCGACCGGGTGATTGTCAAGACTTTATTCAATGCCTTTTACTTTATTGCACATTGTAAGTGTCCATGATTCACTTGCATGATTATTTTAAATATTAAATTACAATATTATGCTATGGGAGCCGCGCTGTCTTCTTTTCGTTATACAGGTCAAGAGGAAGGTGGTTTTTTCCTGGAGACTGGCAGCGACACCCAGTAGCTGCTAAAGGACACTTTTCAATTGTACTTTTATTTTTATTGACTTATTCACGAACTCTTGGGGCTTTCTTTTCCCCGTTCTACCCCCTCTTCTTCCCCTTTCCCCCTCCCTCTCCCTCATCCCCTCCCCCCTGTCGTGTTTGCTGTACAGTATGTTCATGTATGTCATGTAATATATTTTTGATTTTTAGCAGTTATTTATATACACAGAAATTAGTGTCGTTTGGAGGTATTTGTGTGGACATTTATTGCTTTGCCATCACCCTCTTTGTTGTGTATCATTCCTGCTAGCGCAGCAGTGTTCATTTCCTTTTTTTCATATATATATATATATATATATATATATATATATATATATTTATTTTTATTTATTTATTTATATATATATATATATATATATATATATATATATATATATATATATATAGAAAAAGATTTTGAAGTAGCGCCGTTAAATAACCCAATTTATAATGTAAATATTAACAAGAGAAACAGTAGCTACAATATGTATGCTTAGAGGTGCGGCTAAAGTGGGCTAGTACACTAGATAAAACCTT
Organism: Ascaphus truei; assembly: GCF_040206685.1. Classification (NCBI taxonomy): domain Eukaryota; kingdom Metazoa; phylum Chordata; class Amphibia; order Anura; family Ascaphidae; genus Ascaphus; species Ascaphus truei. Next base: position 431,968,854 of record NC_134483.1, read on the forward strand.
AAAAAATACAATGTAAATGCAATCTCCTGACAATTAACCCTAAAGAGTAAAAAAAAAAACTAAAAAATATATTTATTAAGTAAAAAATAGAAAAAATTGCCAAAAAATAAAAAGATGTAATAAAAAACCTTCAATACATAAAGTCCTGTTCCAGTGGTAATGTCTTTGGTTTCTTGCAGCCTGTTTCAAAGGGATCACCAGTCCCTAATGATATCTAGAAAAAAGGAAAGAGAAAAAACAGGCGCACACCTAGTGCATTACCACAATAAAATTGTATTAAATGAACATAAAATCTTACAAATGCCCACTCACAAAGATACAGCAAATATAAGCGTGTATGAGATAGGCTCTCATGTGCCAAGCAGCTCGATCACCAGCATGCGTCCGCAATCAATGGCGTCGTCACGTGAGTCTCCTCCGTGGAACCGGACCCCTGAAGAAGTCGTCATTTGATGACGAAACGCGTAGGGCGTGGCTAGACTCCGGACGCCATTTGCCCATGAACACTGCTACTGTGTGACTGTAGAATTTTGGGTCCCGTGTGCGGCTCTCCCGGCTCTCCCGGCTCTCCCGGACTATTATCTATCACACTAGTGACATTGGAGGCGTTTGTTTCCTGGAGGGACCTTTCCTAGTGAACACCAAAGGTGAAGGACCCCTTTTCCGGTTCCGGTTCCACGGAGGAGACTCACGTGACGACGCCATTGATTGCGGACGCATGCTGGTGATCGAGCTGCTTGGCACATGAGAGCCTATCTCATACACGCTTATATTTGCTGTATCTTTGTGAGTGGGCATTTGTAAGATTTTATGTTCATTTAATACAATTTTATTGTGGTAATGCACTAGGTGTGCGCCTGTTTTTTCTCTTTCCTTTTTTCTATATATATATATATATATATATATACAGTGTTCGACAATTAATGATAACCACACGCCCGTGGCGAGTGGATTTAGGCCGCTGGCGAGTGTATTTAGGGCGAGTGGATTTAGGCCGCTGCTGCGGTTCTATGAATTCCCCTGCTCGCGCCAATTTTTTTTAAAAATAAATAAGTAATCCCCCTCCCTGATTAGCCTGACGTGTGGAAGCTCTGGGTCAGCCCCTCCCACCCCCCTTGCACCCGATCCCCGCTTGCTGCCCAGGGCAGGATGTAGGCTGGGGGGGTCCCCATGGCTGCTACCCAGGGCTTGAGGACAAGGTAGGTGCTTCCCCTCCATCCCATGCTCCTTTGGCACCCACGTAGGCAGGGTAAAAGGAGCGGGGAGAAGGGAAGCAGTCTGGGCGGGAGGTAGGGGAGGGGGTTCCGGCAAAGTTCCCGGCCACGTT